>NW_015557379.1:2797513-2831321 GCF_001515605.1 Sinocyclocheilus anshuiensis | reverse complement strand
ATATATATATATATAGATATATATATATATATATATATATATATACCTAATCAAAATATTAATAAAAACAACAGTAGTATATTAATGATACAAAAATAACACTGCAAGAATCAAGCCCATGACATTGGTATTGTTAATGTAATGCTGGAACACAGGGACAATGAATTGGCTGCTAATAGGCCTAAGTCAAAATAATTTTCCCTATGATATACTGTTCCCTTATAGAGTCCCTCCAACTTTAATATGGAAAATAACATAAAAAATAAAACAAAAACAGGATTGTTCTGATAATGAAACACCTACTACCAAAACAAAACCTTTGAAATGCGAATTCTGAAGACTATGATGACCCATTCATTCACACTGACTGAAGGAGCTCTGTTTATAGACAACAGTAACTCCAGTAGCAGCATCTTTGTTGATAAAGTGTGGCGGTGCTCTAATTAAAAGAGAGAGAGTTTGTGTCTGTTGCGTTCCCAGACAAAGAACAAAGTCTTTCTTGGTGGTCCTGAGGCGCACTGACTGATCCAGAGCGCACGGCGGTAAAACACACCTACCTGTAGTTTACCGCAGCTGTCTGAAGAGGTGTGTGGGAAGAGATTTGGGCCTATTTTCACGCTGAGAGCCATTCCAGTTCTGTAACACAGCTTCTTGAAACCATCTCCTCCTTTTGATGTAAGAAAAAGAGAACTTTTATAAACGTAGAAGGTTTTTTCAAATAACGCTTTTTAATGCTTTTAAAGAACCTACTGCAAACTGATTTAAATAAAAAAACAAGGGAGTGTCAACCAAGATAAACTGCACATAACCTGGGGCCTCCAACTCTTCCAGCAGTGCATGTGGACATTAAAGTTGATAAGGCAAGGCCAACCCCTGGGGTCAGAAGGAAAACTATTTGGTCTGATCAAGATATGTCACACTGCGACTGATAAGAACCTTTGGACCAAAGAAAGTGTTGATGGATTTCGAGATGGATCTGCACCCACTTCAACCTGAGGTCATTCGTCCTGGAGAACCTCAGGCCATCTTTAATCTGATATCAAATCTGCTCATGGAGTTTACAGAAAGCAATCAAACCATCAATGATATCTGATGGCTCAATAGAAATGAGTTTAAATTCACACTAACCCCTCCTTTTCCTCAAACATCAGGATAACGAGACTATTCACACAAGAAGAGGTGAATGTGAAAACAGAGAGCCTCATTTCACAGGTTTCTTATCAAGAAAACGCACCCACAAACAATCTGTTATCTCTCCCACTGAAGACCTTAAGATTAAAAAGAAAGCAATTCTGGAACAGAATTTAGATCCATTTGAAAAAAAAAAGGAAAATGGCAATGGGATCTAAGTGTGTTATGAGTTTGAAATGAAATAATGGAAAATTAAATATCTCTTTCATCAGCATGAATACTAAGACATCTGTGAAAACGTCTTGCCTGTAAGGTCACGACTGTGGCTTAATTTATCTCCTATTTGTTTGCAATGTAATGCTTGAAATTTAGCACAAGCACAGGCAAGCCACGGCATTCCCATCCTTAAATTATGGGCAGAGAAATGTCCTTTCCTTGCTGGGCTTGTTACCATAATAACTATGTGTCCTTTAGTTTGTATTAAGACGTTGCGGATCATATAGAGTACACTTGTGATGATATATAGAGTCGGACAGATGCTGATCATGGTGATGTTATTAGAGAGTTTTATTGGGGTCTGGTATGGACCAAGGAATAATACCTAAAGAAAGCAATCCATTAGCATTCCCATTCCTCTCTATGGCAGTTACTCGGCTGGTAGAGGAACTTCCGGAAGCATGCAATCTGAATACTGCCACCTTTGCTCACAGGAATGTTTTAAGTCAATCACCTGAGCTGAGTAAATACCATGTGATCAATCACCCTGGAGCAGCAACATCATGACAATGCTGATTGGCTGATGGCACCATGAAGGCAAACACTAATTTACAATTGACCAGTAAATCTAATTTAATTAATTTAATTTAAACACTATATATACAGTATATATCACTCTATCGCCCCCTTGAGTTTGTTAACGCCACAGTATAATTCAAGAAGTATGTACAATAGGACTGTTTTAAATCTATACACATGCAATTAAGAGTCATAAAAGTTGAATAAACATAGCTTTACTGTTTCTGGCACTGTATGTATCAAAATGATGACAACCAGATGATTTGTTAGATAATTACTAGCAGAACACTATGTTTACAGTATCTTCTCACAGTATATAATCAAATCATTTCCATCTATAATGGCAGTTGTTAAACTATACGGACAAAGCAGATAAGATAAAGCTGCTTTGATAGATTTCATCTCTCCGTTTTCATCAATAAACAAAATTAATGTTTAGTTTCTGCATTTGCAAGCTGTGATCGGTTCAGTCAAAACAACTCCGTTTGATTTGAAATGGTTGAGAGATAGTGAACGATAAGTGTTTAGTGAAGCACTCATCAGTGAGTGACATTATGTTCACCTTTTGAATTTTCGCCTTTCATTCTCATCATTTTTTGTGTCTGTTGTGCACCTGTCTGACAGAGAGGGAGGGTTTTGGCTGTCGGCTGAACATTCCAGAAGAGAAGTCACCCCGTTAATCCTCAAAGCATCGGCATGGGACGCCCCACACCCCCCCCTTTACACCTCCCCTCTGGCCATTCCTCTGTCCTCTCTTCCTTTTTGCCCTCCATCTATCCATCTATCCATCCATTGACCCGTCGCCCCCTTCAATCAGACCTGGCTCAAATGAACCAGCGCTACACCAAAGGTAGAGACTGTGTGAACCAGATTAAAAGAGCCCCCTTCACCCCTCACGAAAAAAAAAGTCCTAAAGTTTTTAATCCTCACAAAAATTCCCCAATGAAAGCAAATATTGTTCATTCCATGTCTGAGGAGGACCACAGCAAAGTGAAATAGAGAGACGACTTAGTGCAGGTAATTATCATTGTTAAGCATTAATATGACTTGATTTTGAATTGTGAAACATAAAGGGAGATTGTTTGGCATAATGTCCAGGCTGCACTTTTACATACAATAAAAGTAAAAAAAAATAAAAAAATATGTATATATATATATATATATAATGGTTATGAAGCTTGCTTCATAATCATTTTTTTAAAAGTCATAGATGCAACGTGTTTTCACACTCAAAAGTTTAAATAGTTAAAAAAAAAAAATTATAATAATAATACTATGTTGGAACAAAATGAGGGTGGGTAAATCATGAAAAATTGTAATTGAACTATTTCAGTATAAACTTTATCCTTTTGAATAATTTAACTGAATATATTTTGAAAACGCACTATTGATTCAAACTCATATAGAATAGTCAACTGGAAATCAAACAGTGGTGATGACATAATCATAATATATGCATATGAGTTTGTAATTGGACTTTTCTTTTTCTGTGTCTATTATATGTGTCTATTATATGTGAAATAATACTGGGTTGGAACAAAATAAGGGAAAATCATGCCACATTTTTGCATATTATTGCTCATTTGTTGATTTTGATTGCATCCATTGTCCTCATTTGTAAGTCACTTAGGATAAAAGCGTCTGCTAAATGATTTAATGTAAATTTAAATTTTTTTGGATGAACTATTCAAATAAAGACTGCATGTAATTAAGTTGACAGAAATCCTGAATCTCTAATCAATTCCTATAGAAAAGCATCTCTTTCTCTCTAGATTCTCTCTCTCTATCTGTGTGTGTGTGTGTGTGTGTGTGTGCGTGTGTCAAAGTCCCGTCTTTCCCCCCATATGTCTATTTTAACTTGCTATAGACTGTAGTTCACAGTGTTTGAGTTTTCCGATTCTCTCTCTCTATCTGTGCGTGTGTGTGTGTGTGTGTGTGTGTGTGCCGTCTTTCCCCCCATCCTTAAAATATTACTCACACAAAAAGCTCTTTATCTTCCTGGGAAATTCTGATGTCTGAGTAGATTTTGCTCTTGGCATCTTCCCCACTCTGCTGGATATGAAACTGGAAAAAAAGAGAAGTTTGAATATACATGACAAACAGTCTTTTTCACAGGTTGTCTTTTCCCTTTACTAGCACAGTATTTTAATCTCAGACTCACGTCTTGAACAAACCGGAGCGCTTGATCTAAGGTGAAACAGCGAAAGCTTCCGGAGTGATATTTGGTGGATTTACATATCAGCAAATACATGACAAGATTCAGCTTTAGTGTTGTCTTATTGATCTTTATCTGGAAATTACATTATTCAATTAAGCTTCTGCAATTAATTCATCCTAAATGTCCTAACTCCATTCAAACTTTGTTTTCAGACCATTTCAGTATAAACTTTGTGCTTTTGAATATGTTTTAACTGAATAAAGTTTGAAAATCCACTCCTGATTTAAACTCATAGAATGTTCACAACTGAAAATCAAATACCAGTGACGGCATCATCATAACATTTTCATACGAGTTTGTGGTTGGCCTTTTCTTTTTTGAATCTATTAAACCTTATAGCTGGTGTCACGCTGGCTCTGTTCCAAAACCTAGTGAGCTCCCTACATAGGCAACATCTACAAATGTAACAATATCTTTAATGGAAAATGATAAGCAGATGGCCATACGTTAGTTGATTTGGAAGCAAAACCCCCTCTCTTGCTTTCTTTTCTGATTGTGCTTGTTCAGACCTGCTTTACAGATGATCAAATTATCTCTACAGATTTCAAGCATCCTTAACGGTCCACAATAAAGTGTTTACTAATGAGTAGCTCTGGTTTTGGCAGAGACTTGTTTGTTTGGGACTGACCTTTGCATTCAAACGTATTGTTATCAGTAATCAGCGCAGGGGGATGAAAGAGATATCACCAAGGTGGGAGGGAAGATATGAAACCTACAATAGAAATAAGAGTACCGTCCCGACCTGATCAACTCGGTTACATAAAAGCCAGTGAAGTGTGTGGGATGTGCTGCGGTTTTCATTTTCTAAAGACCATTGTTTCATCCCACAGATACAATCAGCATCACTTCAGGAACCTCAGGAATTTGCTCAAAGGCCAAAAAGAAATCCTATGGAAGCGTTGTTATCTTATAAATGTGTATGTAGGTGCTTAAAGGTCTGCATGATATAAGAACTTGCATGTATAGGGTACAAGAATGCTCATTTTGTGCAGTGAAGTAAAAAGCAAAATAAATGACACCAGCATATTTCTCCAAATCACTCAGTAACAACACACTAAATAGATACACGTAATGTTTGCGCAAAAGAGCATGCGGTACAGAAAAACACTCATAAACAGGTAACCTCAGCAGAGCAGGCTGGGTAATCAGTGTGTTTGCTCACCTATTAGGTCTCTCATCTGATGTGTGAGGAACCCGGGCCGTGCTCTCTCAGGAGAGTCTTTCATTTATGAAGGGAGAACAGGAGACAGAAAGAGAGACGAGGGATGATCATTAAAATCCCTCGTTCCACTGTGGGATAGCTTTGACATGAAAACGTTAGTAAAGAATAAATTATCGTCATCATTTACTCACCCTCATGCTTTTCCAAACCCTAAGAACATTAAAGGAAACAACCTTGAAAATGGTATTTACACTTACATGTACATCTAGTTTCTCATATACCTTATACAGAAGCACTATACAAACAGAATGCAGCCACGTGAATGATTACACATGATTAGAGAAGGTTTGCATTGTGCAGTTTGTCCGAATACGGGTGACTGACTATGAAAATGGCAGAGATGGAAAAAATGTGCTTGTGGAAAAGTATTGCACTTAATTATTAAAGCTAACATTTGCACAGCAAACATACACGATGTCTGTCCACAAACTCTCCCTTGTGAGGGGCTTTTTGTTTTGTTTAGCCCTTCACTTGCTCTGCAACATATATATATACAGATTGCAGTATTTGAACAACTTTAGCCATTAGCCAATATCGTGTACAGCACAAGTCAAGTCTGTTGGATGTTGCAACGATGAAAAGTCAAATTATGAAGCGAGATACATATGTTCTAATTAACACGTCAACGTTAGAACTATGTTAGGAAGGACTTCCCTCCAGTTGTCACTACTAACATATCAGTTAAAAGATAGACTACTAAATTACCATGCAACATATGGCCTTTTCACACATTTTATCCCTGGGTCATTTCTTAAATCCTAGACAAACATAATCTCAGGTTATCTTGTATTATATTTGACAAATACTTTACACCTCAATTCAGGGTAATGCTGCAAAAGCAAGTCTCCTGGGTTAAAAGTGGTGCTGACCCCATTAAAATGTGCACAATGTTGCTTTAACCAGGTTCAAATTAATCTTAACCCAGGGGTTAAAGGGACAGTTCACCCAAAAATGAAAATTACCCCATGATTTACTCACCCTCAAGGAGTATATGACTTTCTTCTTTCAGATGAATACAATCGGAGTTATATTTAAAAATGTCCTGCCTCTTCCAAGCTTTATAAATGGCAGTGAATAGCTGTTGTTATTTAATCGTCCAATAGAAGTCCAATAAAGTGCATCCATCCATCATAAAAAAGTGCCTTACGTGGCTCTGCGGTGTTAATAAAGGCCTCTTGACGCGAATAGATGCATTTTTTGTATGAAAAATATACTTATTTAAAACGTTATAAACCTTAATCTCTAGTTTCCACTGCGCATTCACAACAGAGTGGCGTTCCAGTGGATGCCATTTTTATATAGTCATGAAAAATGTAATAACAAATCTGAAGGCTTTGTTTGAAGAACATGGCATATTCAATTATTATAGTAGCATACATTATGAACATAGTATTTAATCAGAGATCATGGTAAATGTTAACAGTTAAAATGTCAAAGGAAATCTTTAAAGGGAAAAATAACAAGCTAAATCTTTCATACTTTCATACAGTAAGGAAATCGGCGCATGCGCACTTGTAGTGCACGCGACATTAATTCTGCGCAGGTCTCCTCGCGCTTCCCGCTCATCAATCACACACACCGGTCTCTCGGGCCAGCGGAGCTGACGGCTTGACACGAGTTGGCCATCGATTCCGCTTCGCATTCCAGGCATCCGTCGTCTGTACGGATTACTCGCACAGCCTAATATTTCGTGGCACAAGAAAGCATTCATACTCCTTCTGCAGCGGTTTATTGGCTTCTCCGTATGATTTATTTGTGTGTGTGACAGCCTCCCTCCTCTGCCCTCTGCTCCCCAAACATGCTTGATATTTGTCTTTGGTTATTAGTTTTCACTCTTCATTTGCATTTTGATTATGTTTTTGCATGAGACATACGACCACTCATTCCACAAGAAAGAACAGGATTCATTAAAAACACGATGAATAAATGATAAGCTATAAGAATAAAAACAAATATGCATTCACACTGCTTACATGTGAGGAAATATGACTGACAGGTTATTTTGCTCTAGCTGTGCAATAGTAATTGGTTTTGACAGAAGGATTGAACTAAAACAGTACAGTCATTGAGTAGAATTTAAAGTCTCTGGTCATTAAACGTCCAGTCTTAATCAATCAGCAAATACTTCTAACTTGTCCTAACTTGTCCGTGTCCTAGTATTGTGACATTGCTTGCTTTCTATAATTTACTTAGATACTTTAAGTGTTTACTTATAATTTACTTGTTCAGAAACGGCTCCAAATTGTTTTGGATGTACAGAAAGAATAGCCCCATACAAAATCAGTATTATAGTAAAAACAATAAAAACACCATGATAAATAATTTACTATTATGATTACTATCACAATCTTGTAGCCCCAATAGTGAATGTAAGTACGCTATTAATTTCACAGTGTAAACAGCTTCAGCGATTTAAATGGGAGTTCTGGAGAGTGCCTGAACTCTGGCTAGACTGAAGTGAAAATGTTCTTTTATAATATAAATGTTATTTGCTCTGTGTAAAATTAAAATGTTATAATAGGCTACTTACAATATTGTTATTAAATTAAAATTTAAATACTAAGTCAGTCGTATTAAAAATATTTTATGACATGACACCCATATCTGGTAGGCAATTACTTAAATAAAAAATCGGGTTTTTATGTGTAGGTAGTAGGCTAGATTACACTATTAATCTACTTTGCCCATCACTTATAGATCAAATAACAATCTGGTGCAAAACGCATTTACTTATGTTTGAGAATCGAGATATTTCCTGATATAGTTAACACGTTTATTTTATTTCGAATAAAAAAAAATACTCCCCACTCGTGCCCCCTCAAAAATCATGAGTGCATGACGCCCCTGATGGCTTGTGTTTCAAAATATGTTCAGATGTTCATGAACAGTCATGTAGCCTTAATTCAAACCTTAAAACGTTTCCTATCAGACGTCAATTAGACGTTCAGAAAATCTAAAGAAATATATTTTTGATGAAATCCGAGAGCTTTCTGACCCAGCAACGTAGCTAGGCCTACCATGTTCAAGGCCCAGAAAGGTAGTAAGGACATCGTTAAAATAGTCCTTCTGACATCAGTAATCAACCGTAATTTTATGAAGCTACTAGAATACTTTTTGTGCGCAAAGAATACAAAATAATGACTTTATTCAACCATTTCTCCTTTTCCATTGTCAGTCTTCGACACATGTCACGAAAGTACTGCGAGGTATGCGTGTGCATTCCTCTGCTTGCAAACAAGGCGCATTGCATCCAGGTTCCTCATCAGAACGCCAGCTCCTGCATCAACAGCACCACAAGCATGCGTCATGGCACTCTTTTCGTACAAAAATTATTCTTGCAGGTTCATAAAATTAAGATTGAACCACTGATGTCACTGATGGACTATTTTAAGGATGTCCTTACGTTTGGGTCTTGAACGTATCAGTTGCCTTGCTGTCTATGCAGGGTCAGAAAGCTCTCGGATTTCCTCAAAAATATCTTAATTTGTGTTCTGAAGATGAACAAATGTCTTATGGGTTTGAAACGACACTAGGGTGAGTAATTATATGGCAGACTTTTCATTTTTGGGTGAACTAACCCTTTAAAGACGTTTATCAGATGTTTGTACACAGCAGATGCTTTCCAGATGAAACATTCTTTAAAAGACATTTGCAGACTGGGGATGGCAGATTTTATTGTGTACTTCACAGTGGTGTCCATAAAAAAAAAATTACACCCTGATCATATAGGTGAGTCAATATTCGCACGCATTGGATTTAAGCAAGGCTGTAGCCGTAAACTTGAACATGTCTTGATTGTAAGTCTTTTTTTTTTTTTTACAGGAATTAAATATTTGAAGGATTTCAATGAATTTAAGAGAATACAGAATAAGAAAAAAAGAAAACAGTGTAAGAACAAGAATAAGCCAACATTCATTTTTGGAAAGTAATAAATAATTCAAAATTATAATATGGTGAAAAATCTAAATGTTTCTTGTCTCGTCAGATTCAGTAATGAATTACATGAATCACGTAAATGATTCAGCCTTTATTTTCAATTCAAAATTGCGAAATCTGACAAAAAAAAAAAAAGTAGTGTACATCACTGGATATTCATGCTGGCGATTCTCAAAGCTATACCTAAATCTTACCTTGCACTCTTTCACCATTAAATGCCAGGTTTACTAATCAGGGCAAATTAGCGTTAGAGCGCAATTCCATAAAAGCGCCAATGGGAGGGCAAAATTCTGCGGGTGATTTACTAACAATGCGCACATTAAAGAACACAGACGCAACCGGATCATTTCCATAATAACAAGCGCAATCTACCAAGAGCAGCGCAGATTACCTCCTGCTTTAAGACATGCTTTTTTGGGGCGTTAAATAATGTTAAATAATAAATACCAGTAATTTGATGAGCGCAAACGTTAGTAAATGGAGTTGCGTGATTCATTGTAATACTCTCCTCCCATATATTTTGCGTCTGAAAGGGAAACGCCTACAAATGCATATTCAATAAGGTCAGGCACAAAACTAACTGTGTCCACGCCTTTTCAGAGCTAATTCTTTACTGCGCGTCTTTAGTAAATTCTGACAGTACTATTTTAACGCAAAAAGACGGTTTGTGCTGGCGCAAGCTGTTAGTAAATCTATAACTGAAGTGTTGCGCACTCAGCTTTTGTGAAAAGTAACTGTAGCCTTTTTACAGTCTTTTACCGTTAAATTCACAGTCATTTTTTACAGTGTACCTTCTTTGATTTAATTGGCCATATCAATAATTTTGACATTGATATGACCACAGACTAGACGAAACCTAAACTTTTACAACTTTTTGTTATCCTAACAAACAGAGCAGCAACAATTTGTCTAAAATCAAATCTAAACGTACAAATTCATATGAAATCGCCACCTCTGAAGTTTTCTCATGTGATGGGGTTGGAAAATAAAGGAAGGCCACACAGAATGACCCACCTAGCAACCCTACAGGAGCCAAAACAAACAGTCTCCCATCTGACATTAACAAAGTTTGATTTTCATTGACGCTAACGGACACAATCATTGCTTCTACAAATGACTTGAGAAGGAGATCCAGCTGGCTTATTTTTTATGAGCTCCTAAACAAACGTCAGGAAAATTCCCTAAAATGTGTAATGAAGCCCACAACCACATAATCATCCAGAAAAGCCTGTCATGACATCACTAGCAGAGCGTGAGAGGGTCTGTCTGATTAGGGATATCGCTAACACATTTCTGATGGGAGAACAATGCCCGTTCTTACTTTCCAAGAGATTTCTTTTTAACAATGGACTAGTTCATTTGTATTTATTCTTTCAGTCATCAGTCAGTCTTGGCATCTAGCGCCTGTTCGCAAAAGCCTTGTTTAGCGCTTGGCACCTGTGCCCAGACACAAGACAGGGCACTGTACGTGAAGTCTTGCGTAACGGCCCACAGTGGCAAGTTTACACAGCTCAGATGACTGAGGAGATACCCAGCTCACAGAGTCCGCCCTTGTCACGAAACATCTGATAGTACCAAATCAGCGGAGGTGGGTAAGTCTTCAATGAGGGACAGACCTCACAAGAATTCCTTCTGGAAAAGGAAACCTGCCTGAGCATGGAGGACGAGGAGAGAGAATCCATCGGAGCTTGAGTCATGCCTGACTCTTTGTATTCACGTCGTCCTGGAGATGGCCTTTCGGAGATGTGATCATATGTGAGAGGATTTTATTTGCTGTCTGCTGAATATATAGTTCTGGAGAAACTATGGTTATGTTCTTAGCAGATGCTTTCTTACTACAAATGGGTTCATAAAGGAGCGCTTCACTTTAGGTCACTCCCACGGGGTGAAGGATCATATCAGCGCAGTTAACATATTAAGTTTATTTGATTTTAATTGAATCTGACAGCAGTACTCAGTCAAAGCCATGCAGTGGACACTGCTAACACTCTTTAACAGGTACACCTGTGCACTTATTTTTGTGTCAACAGCTTTTTTCAACAGCTTAATGTCTTCAAGGGCCGGCGTGCATGATGACAAATGTTGCATGCATGTCTGCAGTTTGCTCTCTGACTATCGGCGTTAATTGTAGACCGTTAAGAACTAAATTCTTCACAAATAACACCAGCTCTAGTTAATCAAACAAATTGCAAGCTAACAGCATTACCTAGCAGACGCTGGCCAGCAGAGGCCATTTGGGGGTTCGGTTAGCGTGCCACAGAGGGGTTTCCACTGCCTGCTGAGGTGACAGAGTTCTGTGGTTGGCTCTGCACACAGTGGACGGCACTGTTCTGGCCAACGGAGCCCTTAGTGCTCTGCGTCACAAGTGAAGAGGCTAAAAAGAGATGCATTATGGTCAGGTCTTGCCTGTCCTACTGCTGCCCTCTCACTCTTTTGCTCCTCCTTACCACTCAACCATTTTCGCTCACTTGAAATGTTGTCCTGCTCTTCATGAAAGTTCCTCTCACTGCTCGAGCTGTTTGGCATCTGGCTGTGGGCAATCAGCACCTCATCATGTCCAGCCACCCGTTCAGATGATTTAAGCGCTATATCAAATTCTCTCCACCTGCCAGCTTACCTAAAAATGCACGCCTTTTCTTCTGGAACAATAAAAAAAAAACTTGTTTGAATACACTTTAGGAAAACAGCTGTTACATAATGTGTGCATACCGCAAAACGTTTAGTCAGCTATTTTATTTACCATGAAATTGTTTTAATTGGTTGATTAGTAAGTGTTTAGCAGCCACTTTATCTGAGTAAATAAAAAATAAGAAAATCTGTTCCTCTGGGTACAGACTGAACCTTGTGCTAAACTAAATTGTTAACTAAACCATTAACAATTTTCCCACTAATATCTGGAATCAAATCACAGGTTTAATGTTTTTTTTTAATATATAAACTCAGAATTGCGAGACATAACCTTGCAATTCTGAGAAGAGAAATCTGAATTGCGAGATATGAACTCAGAACAGGGAGATGTTAACTCGCAATTGCAAGATAAAGATATGACTTTTCTTCTCAAAATTGTGAATTAATATCTTGCAATTGTGAGTTAACATACATATATAAATTCAGAATCGCAAGATATAAATGTGCAATTCTGAGGAAATAAATGAATTGTGAGATGTAAACTCAGAATTCTGAGAGTAAAATGTCAGATTTGTGAGATATAAACTCAGAATTCAGAGTTATATCTTGCAATTCAGACTTTTTTTCTCCGAATTGTGAGGTAAAATGTCTGCATTGTGAGATCAGAAGATGCACTAAACTTATTTTTTTTATCCCATGATGGAAACAAACTTCTATGGGGAAGCCATCCCTATCATCCGTATCCCACCTAAAAACATTTAATTTCCTGGATGTTCAGTGGTTTTTCAATTATTTTTCATTCAAACGATTTTATTCTCAATGGAATAGACATGTGTATATCTACTCTGAGTCAGTTTCAAATACACTATTGTGCTTGTCCATTTCTATGGAAGTCAAAGGCAAAATCTGTTGCTTTGTTGCTCTTTCATTGAACTGTTTATGGAACAGTCCCGTGTGCTCTAAAGTGCTCTAACAGTCCTCTAAAGTTTAAGAAAACACACACACACACACACACACACACACACACACACACTGTCAAGTGTCTCATATATTATTAAAGGGAACATTAAATCAAAAAAAGGAAACAATTGATATTTTTATGTAAACAGCAGATAACGTTTCAGTATTTATTGCATTTGAATCAGTTTCACATTTAAGTTTCAATGTTAAAAAGTACGTAAATAATGAAGCCGCACACTATCAATACTTGCTAATTCTTAAACTTTGTTTATCACATGCAACGTTTTGGTCCACCGACCTTCATCAGGCAAACTCAACTGAACTCATCAACTGTTTGTTTGATTTTGTTCCCATGCACCTATCGTCGTTTCAGGTGTGCCGAGTTTACGTTGATTGAATGTTAAAAAGTACAAAATTATATTATATAAAAGGAAACTTTATGCAGCTCTTTTTCACACAATTCATAGTGACCACATACAAAACAAACAAAAAAAAAACTATAAAAGAAGTCCATATGATTTGCGCACTATATTTTCTAAAGTTTCCAAGTTAGTTGAGCTATTTTGCATTTTTGAGCGAACTACTGTTTTAATGCGGCTTTAGCAGATGTCTAAATCTAAAACTCTAGTCTAAATCATGATATCAATGAACTAGCATTTTAAATAGGATCTCTATTGATGGAGGACTTTATTCCAAGAACAGGCTTAATCTGTGCCTGGAAAGGGTCTTTGGAGGAGTTCTGCTCTTGTTCTGTGAAGCACATGAGTCAGTAGAAGAGTGTGCAGCAGGCAGGACGGGTGTCTGCAGGTTGTGTTTGCTTTCTTAAGCCTCAGCTCCGGAGTTGTGCTGTTAGACCAGTGCATTTGTGATCCACGCTGACTTTTAGCTCTACTGAGCATCTCTCATTGACTCAATGGTTTTCATGTAAGATAACAATATTTATTATACACTACCAACCTTATAAATCTAAATGCCAACTTGTTGACACTGCTAGATTAAACACAATTAGGTCCATTTGAAACTAGTCAGGACTGCTTCTAATAAAACTTAACATTAGAAAAAGAAAAATAGTCAATTGTGAGATACAAAGGCATAGTCACAATACATAAAGCCAGCTCTAAGAAATAAAGTCACTAATACTATACCTTTTTTTACTCTGAGATGAGCCAGCTCTGGAATGACAGCTGTATAAAGACGTCCATCAGTGTGTGTTACATCCTCTTGATGAATAACACTCCAGCCGGGGCTGCTGTCAATCAAACCTCTTGTCCTGGAGCCGCCAGCGGTCACTGCATGCAGGTGCTCAAGCCTCCGGCTAGGAGAAATCAGGCACTTCAGCAAGAACTGAACAAACACACAGACATCTGGTGAGGCCTGGAGCAGACCAGAGACAGCTTCAACAATTAAAGAGCCGTGACTATTTCCTAAACACATCCATGACATGAAATTTGCTGGTGTGATCACATTACCATCATAATCGATAAAAATTCTGTCATTTATTCACCCTCATGTTGTTTTAAAGCTGCATGACTTCCATTTCTTTCTTCCATAAATCAAAAAGGGAGATTGTTTATCCAAGCTGCATTTTTCATTCAATGAATGTGACCTGTGTTGTCAAAAGACAAAAAAAAAAAAGTAAGTAATGTAAGTATCAAAATGACTACACCTGAGAGTGAGACAATCACACACACACACACACACACACACACACACACACACACACACACAATATACCCTGGCACTTTGTTTGTTGCAATGCATTTGCATTAAAACAACAATTTTCTTACTTGATATTTTTGTCTTGTTTTCCAGTACACATATCGAAACATTCTTAAATCAAGATACATTTACTTACTCAAAATTACTTATATTCGTTCTTTTTAAAAAGAAATTAAGTGAGTTTATCCTTAAAATATGAAAAAAAAATAATAATAATCTGCCAATGGGGTGAGAAAAAAATAAATAATTTTGTTAATTTTTCTTAAACCACTGGCAAATATGTTTCTTATTTTTACCAAAAACTTACTTAATTTTATTTATTTTCTTCTTTAAAATAAAATAAAATAAAATAATTAAGATTCAGAATTAAGTGAGTTTATGCTTAAAATATTTTTTTAAAAATCTGCCAATGGGGTGAGAAAAAAATAAATAATTTTGTTTATTTTTCTTAAACCACTGGCAAATATTTTTCTTATTTTCACCAAAAACTCACTTAATTTTACTTATTTTGTTTTCTTTAAAATAAAATAAATAAGATTCAGAATTAAGTGAGTTTATGCTTAAAATATAAAAAGATATCTGCCAATGGGGTGAGAAATATATATAAAAAATTTTTTAAGAAAACAATACTTCATGTTTTATCATATAGCACCTCAAGTACTTGTATTGGAAAACAAGACAGAAATACTAAGAAAAATATAGTTTTTTTTTTTTTTTGCAGTGTGTGATGCTGCTTTAAAATGAGCCTAGAAGAATATTATATTCCCTAATATTTAGTTTTAAAAGTGTCTTAAAAAGATTTCTGCAAATCTTTGAATTTTATTTTCTTGCAGCACACTATTTCACTTGAAATCAATAGATTTACGGCATTCTCTGACGCAGTATAAGCTATAGTATATAGAGGCCTTTACCCCGTGGTTTTTACTTTTACGTCAGAGTTGCTTTAAATCAGGTCTATCAGTGCACCTCTCCTGTCTCTGTTATTGGAGATGGCTCCAAGTCAAACTTTCCCAAGCAGTGTGGTCAGTTGTGGGATACTCAATCATTAAAAACAGATTAACATTAATTTGGTGACTCTTTTACGATGGCAACGTGTGGAATTCGACTTGGACCAGCACTTTACACGCTCTTAAAGCAATCAAGCTCTCTCCGCTCCTGGAGAAAGAGTGCTTCTCTTTTAGCAGAGAGTCTGTGTCTGAATACAGGCCACTGGAGGTTGGTCTGGATAACTCACTCTTGAATGGACCTTGACGTTTTTATACTCACCCTTAAAACATAATCTCCCAGAGCTAAATGCAGTCTTTCAGGTAAAACTCTTAATGGAATCTATCTTTCCTTCTGTCCATGCAGACATCTGTCCTCTCATGAGTTATACGACAGTCCCATGAAACGAACGAGTGTGAGATGAATAAACCTATAAATAATAAATAAAAAAAGATGAGTGTCACAGCCTGTGCAAACTGTACACATTTGTAATAAGACATACTGAATATACACTATCACTCAAAAGTCTGGGGTGAATATTATCATTATCAATGCTTTATTCAGGGATGCATTACATTCATCAAAAGTGACAGTAAAGACATTAATAATGTTACAAAAGATTTCAATTGCAAATAAATGCTGTTATTTTGAACTTTCTATTCATAAAAGAATCCTGAAAAAAAGTATTATACCTTATTAATATCTTATTAATAACTGTTTTCAAGATGCTGAAAATTCTGCTTTGTGTCACAAAAATAAATTGCATTTAAAAATATGTTTAAACAGAAAACGGTAATAATATTTCACAATTATTACTGTTTTTACTGTATTTTTGATCAAACAAATGCATTCATGGTGAGAATAAGAGACTTCTTTCAAAAACATTAAAAATCTTACCAACCCCAAACTTTTGAACAACATTGTAAATATTTAAGTGTACATTTATTCAAGAACTGATGCTGCTAATTTGATTGCTACGAGCTGTTTAGGCAAATAGTGTGTGCAGTTCTATGTAACACAAATTATAGATTTCCTGCACTACACAAACGTTTTGATTCTGCAAAATCATAAATAATAGTGCAAATGAGAAATGCAGTTATTAAATATATTTGAATGTATATCCAGCAATAAACAGTGAACAAACTCAGATATAACCAAAAATTCCAATTTGTTATGATTTTTTCACCATCATACTGTTATAATCCCATGTGATTTCTTCTTTCCATTTTGAAGGCAAAAGGTGGCACTATGTGAAAATTAAATCATTATTTGCTGATAATCTTTCCCCTTCACAGCATATTCACATATGCAACAGAAGGACACATTGTGCAAGCTTTGACGTCAATGATACCACACGTCATTGGTTTTCATGAATGAGAATGAGATGCTGCGAGATTGACTATACAAAAGTGCAAATGAGATTTGAATGCCATACTAGCTTATGTGAGGAAGAGCATGAAATGTATCATATGGCTTCAGAGGACTTTTATGATGCATTAATGGTGCGATTTCTGTAGCTTGATTGCCTCTGGTCACTGTATGCTTTCATATGGAAAAGAGCAGACGTTCTGCTGAAATCTCCTTTTGTCTTCTATTGAAGAAAGAATGTCATGCGGGTTTGGAACAACATGAGGGTGAATAAATGATGACAGACTTTTCATTTGTGGGTGAACGATCCCTTTAAGCTTTAATAAAGCACAGCACTCATCAGTCACAGTCTAAACATCTACTCTAACAGTGCTGATACTGTATACAGTATATAATAGAATAAAAGCCCCACAGACCCTCTTAAAAGATAAACAAAGGGGAAATAACGTATTAGTGGTGACTAGCTGAGAAACATGTTTGGACATGCTCCTCCACACACACACACACACACACACACACACACACACACACACACACACACACTTACACCTCCCCCACACACACACACACACACACACACACACACACACACACACACACACACACTTACACGTTGTGTTGATGCCAGTGGCTTGTGTAGACATCTCACTGACATATCAGAGATGCTTGGCTTTGTTCTTGCTCAGATGTGGTTTAGAACAAAGAGGATTGTGGGTAATACCGGGCCTCACCACAGGAACGGATGGACAGGTTTACAGATAGATGGTTTTACGGGATGCCTTTCTTTTCACTGCATGACACTTACAGCACTAATAAAATCAGACAAATGGTCTCCACATGAGAGTAACATGACATCAGAGTAAATCAATACTTCTCATCTCTTCAAACCGAGAAAATTTGTCTTTGTGTGGGTGGCCACACCTGCACACACATGTCTTACATTACGGCCTGTAGAGCCCTGTGTAATATTAAAAGACCAGTATTTGGACACTTAACGGCAACATGAAATCAAAATGGACTTTTTTTGGAATATTAATGCACATTATTTTAAAAGAAATGCATGTATTGGTAATCTTATCAAAATGTGAATGTAAACTTGTAGTGCCTTTATAATGACTTCACAAAACACTTTTACTTTTCAACCCCTCTCATCCATCCACCTGCTTCTGTTCTGGATTGTAACGCTCACTTTTCACAATCCAATCAATTCCTGATGGATAGAGTATTGTCCCACATTTTATTTTCTTGTTGAATATCTTGCTTCACTCAGAAATATATCAGATTAAGGAGGTTAGATTAGTTGCAAATGGAATGATAAAATTAATAAATGGAATAATATGCACAACAAAACCAGGAATTAGCATTCAGTTTGACAATAAGCCACATTTAAAAACTAACTGCTACATAAAACTATTTTTTTTCAATCATTTTTAGTGGATATATTCTACTGTTCAAAAATTGAGATTTATATTATCAACAATGTTGAAAATAGTTCAATTCATACATTTTTTGTGGAAAATGTGACATTTCTCAGGATTCCTTGATGAATAGTAAGTTTAATAAAAGCGTTTACTGCCTCTTGATCAATTTAATGCATCCTTACTGAATACAAATATTGTATATCTTTTGTTTTTTTCTTTTATTATATAAACTGTGAAATGTTTTTGCTTGAAAAAAGTGTGATTGTGTTATATTTCATTAAAATAAATTTTAGGCTACTTGGGTTTATATTTTGCATCGAATGCAAAAAAACTGACATTTTTGACAAGTTTGAGTTAACATACTTCATAAATATATACAAGTACACTGAAAGAAAGGTGAATTAAGTGCTATAATGTGTAAAGAAGTAACTTTCGTTCTGTGGGAAAGTGTTTGTGTGAGTCTCTCAGAGGTGCAGAAGGGATTCAGAGATGTTTTTAGGTAAAGAGAAATGTTCTTTGATGTCTGAAATCCCACATCTGTGGTTTTGTTAGTGAATGAAGCTCCGAGACTCAATCAGACAACCAGCATGGGAAACCCCTCATGACAGGAGACCATACACACACACACACACACACACACACACACACACACACACGTGTGCACATATTTATGACAACACCCACACACATACCAACTGTGTACATATTTATACAAATACTTTCTTTCTTTCTTCCTATCATGCACAACATATAACTAGGATAAGAATTCCCATAGGAAAGAAAAATCATAAATAAGATCACAATAATGTTTTTCCTAGATATTTCTTGTAGAGATTGAATGGAAATTAATGGAGTCTCTTGCTTCTCAGATGTTTCTCCATTGACTGATAACCCAATAATCTAACATATTTTTATGTCTCATGTCTCAAACTGTGCTCAGATTTACAGAGACCAAACGCTACCCACATTCATTTTATAGCTTTATACTTTCACTGCATGTCAGAAAGTATCTAATCTGAAACAACTGAACTAAATTTAGCCTCCTTAGCTATGAAACAGCAATAAAGTTTTGCTCTGGGTTGCAGCAAGTGCATATTTTCAAAAAGACAATCCACACTATACACACAAATAAAACACACACACCCAGTAAAATACCTTGTGCATGATATCAGATGCTGGTGGCTTGAAGGCCGTGAGCCCTGTGAACGCCTACATAAAGATGTGTTTGTTTTCTTGTATTCATCACTGTCTCAGTTCACATATGACAACAGATTCCTGTTTGCCTTTCACTCCCCCTGCTGCACTTCCTGTTGTTTGCGACCTCTCCTTTATTGCCTCACAAATACAGGTACACCTTATCACCGAACGCTTCTTTCTTCTGCCCTCTCAAAGATTCCGATCCTTTAAAAGCTCTGCGCTGCATCTCTGTCTGTCGCTATGGTTGTGTTTTGAGGCCTTTGTGTCTTATTTGGACGGCTGCATTGGTGAAGGTGGAGGAGAGAGAATCAGAGATAGATAAACAAAAAGAAAAAAGGACATGGAAAAATTGAGACACATATTGAAGATAAAAGCTCTGCATTAAGGAGTAGAGATAAAAACAGAACTGTTATCAAGATCTGTTCCTTAAAAGAACATGCAATGAGGAAAATCCTTCTGGTGTCATTTGTTTCCTCTCCCTATAAAATGCTTTAACCTGCATGCTTAAAAATAAAGGTTCTTTATTGGTATCTTTGGTTCCACAAAGAATTTTTAACATTAATGGAACCTTTCCATTCCACAAAAGGCTCTTCAGAGTATTAAAATATTCTTCACACTAAGAAAAAAAAACTGTTTACTGAAAGGTTCTTTGGGGAGCCAAAAAAAGGTTTTTCTGTGGCATCACTGTGAAAAGCCCCTTTAGAAACCTTACATTTTTAAAGAATAGAAAGCCTAAATCGAAACATTTGCTGAACTCACCCTCATTTACTCACCCTCAGGTCAGTCAAGATGTAGATGTGTTTGTTTCTTCATCAGAACAGATTTGGTGAAATTTAGCATTACATCACTTGCTCACCGGTGGATCCACTGCAGTGAATGGGTGCCGTCAGAATGAGAGTCCAAACAGCTGATAGAAACATCACAATAATCCACACCACTCCAGACCATCAATTATCGTCTAGTGAAGTGATCATTAAGATGTTTGTAACTTCAAACTGTGTTTCCGGCAAGCCTTCTATCCATAATATTGCTTTGGACTCTTATTCTGACGGCACTCATTCACTGCAAAGGATCCATTGGTGAGCAAATTATGTAATGCTACAAACTCACCGATGGCCTGCGAATGAATACATTTTCAGCAAATATTAATTTTTAGGTGAATCATTCCTTTACGAGGCTGTGTGCTAGACAGCAGAGCTGCGCAGCTCACTAGGTTTTGCAACGGAGCATGTGTGTTTATTTGACATTACATCAGCATGTAGTCATTTACCCACACCCATATTGGTATGCATAGTGGCAGAGGAGGACACTGAGGGATCAAAACCGTTGTGACACCACTATAAGGAATGGCTTTGAAGGGGATAAGGGCATAGGGACATCCAGAGAGGACAATGTTAGTATTATTATGTCCACTGGACCTGTATCTACGGCAGAGATTTAAGGCAAGACAAGATTAGCATCACTTTCCCCTTACGGGCTCATGCAGTTTACAGTCCTAGACCCTCGCCTCGCACTGATCAAAGCAAATGACTGAGACACTGGACCCTCACGATGCCGCAGATGACATTTTCCCTGAGCCAACATCACACATACGTCATGTACATACAGAGAAGCGTTTTAGTGAACATCCTTATCGAAAACTAACAGATCATCTTCAGTTCAAAGTCTCAGGCAGTGATCTCATTTTTTCTTATTTCATTAATAACCCCCAAATCAAAATGAGACAATTATTCCCTCCTAATTAGATTAAATTAGATTTAAATGTGCAAAAACGATGTACATTGTACAATACTACTGTAAAACCGTTTTAAAATCACCATGGAGAAGAGACTTAATATAAAATTAATTCATAAAATCAAAAATCAAAAAGTAGGCCTATTAGTTATTATTAAAACTAGAAAGTAAAATGAAAGTAAAACACGCAGAAGCAATAGAACAATAAAAGGAAAACAATATTTTTTGCATTTTAGGGTGTAGTGTGACTTAGACAAAGTTTTCCTGAGATTCACACCAGGTCAAATACTGCACTTAATGCTTAGGTCATAGCGCCACCTGCTGGTAAGAGCAAACATCCTCCTCGTAACGCAGTATAGTGTCTCCCTGTGGCAAGTTTATGTAAATCACAATAGCAGATACATTCTGTTTCTGACTTCGGCAATGTCACTGCATGGATGAATTTCACAAAGACATGATATGCCAAAATATTTAAACAAAAATGAGGAAACTATATTTTACATAAACCCATTGATTCTCGATTTATTAATATTTCTCAGTAAAATCTAACTAGATTTTTACATAAATTATTACACTGACTGTATAAATGTATTGCATGTATTTTTCACAACTGTATTAATAAAACATAATGACTTTTTATTTTTCATTATGATTTGGCTTTTTGTACTACATAATCATGAGAACTAGAATGCTGAAGGGCCTAAAAATACACTTTATTTTTTTGTCATTCAAAACAAGATTACTTTCTCTCTTTTCATTTTGTGGTAAAATATGACCTGGACAGGATTTGGGAGATTCATCTGTTTAGATGGCTGACTCGAAAACTTAATCAAACCATCTCGCATTTATGACATTGATAAAACATTGTATTTAATCTCAATCAGATTTTGCATCCTTTGGCTTACATCCTTTGTGGTATTTATTTTTGCATCTCTCCTGTATCTCACTTCCTCTCCCACATCCTGTGGCTGTCAGAGGTAAACTCATCTAAGCTGTAGAGGAAAGACAGTGTGGCACAGTTTGACTTTACCTCAGCGCCTCTGCCAGCAATGAGGGCTCGGCCCCTGATGCTATCTGACGTCCTGTCCTCATCAACACACGTTTCCTGTATACATCACAAAAATGCACATGGATTCCAGATACTCTCCGTGTAATAAACTCTGTTTGACGCTCAGCATGGTCCACATAAAAAAATGCTATTATTTTTATTATATACTTTTGTATTGTTTTACCTTCAGCTCTTGGAACGTCATTTTACAGACATGAACTATGATATGTCCAAAACCATTAGCATGTAACTTTTGGGTATTTTTTTTTTGTTCTGGATAGTGTTAAAATGTTTCCATTGCACTTATTTTAATGATCAATGTTTATCAATGTTTATTGACGTTTTCAGGTTTTCTGTAAATCATGCATCGTACGCAAGAGGGCGCTAGTGGCTAACGAAGTTTGATTTGTTTATTGTGTATGTACGTGGATAAACGTATAAAACACATATAAAAGGTAGACAATTTAATCTGGATTTGTTGTGTCTATTATGAATAACTCCTCTTTTGGTTTTAATATTTTTATAGACTTTTTTCCCATATATATCACATTTAACAATTCCACAACCCTTACTAACAAATCTCTAGAGTCATGCTGTCCAATAATTCCGAAAGAATATACAAGTAAATAAATAAATAGATAAAATAATAATTATTATTATTAAAAAAAAAAAATGAATAACTAATTTTTTATGCATTATTTGTCTAAGACGCAGAGTCTTAGACAAATAAGAAAATCTAGAAATCTACGCATCCTGAATGCTGATACGTGTCCTGGTAGATGTCTGCGAATCCTGATACAGACAGTGCGATGTCTCAGCTCATAAATATAAATTTGTTTACACTACACTTTAGTAACTGTTTTCCCTTGCTTGCTTGCTTGGCTGCTTCCAGCGTTTGATCACGTAACCTCATTAACATTCATGGCTCAGACATTTACCAAAGCAAGATTGGCAAATTCACTGACCATCCTCAGCCAATGTCCGCCAATCAGCCAGCGAGGGGCGTGGTTTTCCACGGTCAGCGCGGAGGTGGGCGGGGTTGTACAGGTACTGTATACACTCATGCACTTCGTCCAAACAACACAATAGTTGATTCACATTGTTACACACACTGAACAAGCTCAGTCACATAGCTGATCTCGTTATTTCCTCGCCTCTCTGGAAATGTCTAAACAGCACGTCTGATAATGTTGGGAAGAAAAATACCTGGGTCAGGTGTGCTGAGCGCAGCTGCAGGAATGGACCGGGGAAGGTCAGGAGAGAGGCTGCACGCAGCGCTGGCTGGACTGCAGGAGCTGCATTTCCTCCGGGACAAACAGAGTGCCATGGTGCACTGGGCTCTGACGCTGAACAGAGAGGACACCAAGACATCAAAACAAGAGAACGTGAGCACAGAGGAACTGAGAATGGAGGCAACACTTACTCTACTCAAACAACAGCTGGTAAGACATCTTATTAATAATTTTGAATGAAGTTTGTGGTTTATTTTGGTGACAATTGTAGACAGTTGAATCACTTTTTCTAACAGGTGGGCAACAAAAATATTAAAGTATAAATGCATATTTAAATTTACTTTGCATTTAATAATAAAACCGTGTGAATCAGACAGTCCAAACTTGGGCTCTGACCATTGACATGTTCATGTGAGTTAAAGCAATCTTATTCATATTAATAATAATCAATAATAGGCCATTTAAATATTTTATGTATCATATATAATATTTGTATTATGCTTTTACAGCGTTTATTTGCCTTACGTTTATGGAGCTTTGACAAAGACATCATCTTAGAGAAGCAAAGTGGATTAAACAGCTCTAGTCATATGACTATTTACACCAGCCAAGTAAAAAATGCTCATGACATTAAGACAGTTTGTCCTTTCATTTATAGCTGACAAAACCATGTAAACTACATTAATGGCTCTTTTAAAATGGGACATTGAATGTTAACAAAGAATGGATCTGATGAGATAAATTTGAATGGATATAGATAGATCTACCAGATGTTTTCTAGTCAGTTCTTACATTATTAAGTAGATTTTCCAGCAGCAAATGAGAATCTTTGCATAAAACCTACATTCCCATGTGCTCTTATTGTAGTGAGGATTCACTGGTGTGTGTATTTTGTGCATGGTTCGGCAGTGCCCTTGATGATTGAATCCAGTGCTGAATCACAGGCTCAGCTGGGGGTCATATAGTGAGGGGTCATAAATCAAGGGCTCTGAGGGGGGCCAGTCCGTTTCTGATGATTAACCCAATTTAATGAGAATGGCAACAGAGGAGCTGTGGCCCGGTCGGCGACACAGATTTGACCCCGCAGCCGATGCACGTTTGAACCTTTTGGACTTTTGTTGAACCCTTCTAATGCTCAACGGTCAAAGTGACTCTGGTCTATATACATATTAGAGACTGGCAGTAGTGTTCTTTACCAAATTTACCATTTAAATCAATCACGAAATGGCATCTTTTTTCCATAAGCTCAAGGAAATTGCACAGTGGATATCATCTACAATAAGAGCTCCACCAATGCAGATGTATGTGTGCATTAAGATTCTGATACGCCGTTCATAAGTACATTTCCAAAATGAACAGAAAGCTAAACAAAATATCAGTACATTTACAGGAAAAGTAATTTCCTGAAAAAGTTATGAAGGTTTTGTAGTGAATTACATGTTTCTAGTTATGCTCTGCTCTAAATGATCAGCTAGAAATTGCTCATCGTGCAATCTTTAAAAAGAAAGGCTTAATTAGTCATATCTAGGAACCTTGAGAAAACATCTGGCAGGTTTACCTTCATATTCATTCAAATGTCAGTACCCAGCTACAACAAACCCCTTAAGTTTAGAAAACCCTTCATTATAATAATAACCCTATTATCAATAAGGATTATCTCAGTTTAAGTGGTTTGTTTTAACTGGTTGCATTATCCACACAACCATAGTTTACAGTAATACCCTCAGATAAAATCGGATTAGTGTTCCTCATTCTTCTTTCACTAACCGGCAAGTACAAAGAAGACAGACTAAAATTTGTGCATTGTCAGAGTTTGGCACAGGTGTGACTCTTTACTTTGCAAAGCTGGTTTAAAGTCAACCATTATAGATTTTCTGTATTTGGCATTGTCATTTTCTCTTGTTCCTATACATTTGGTTTACACAATAGTTTGTGTTCCTCTCCAGGAGAGAGATTAGTAATCTTACAGCACTTCCCCCGGGCTACCCTTTATCCTTGCCTAGTTAATAGTCAACCGCTTTCCTTCTTTATTTGCTTCCTCTCTCTCTGTCTTTTCTTCTCTTGTCTACGTCGTATAACAGCAGGAGTCATATCAGCCATTAAATATCTGGAAGCATCCAGTTTTCCATGTTCTCCTGTGGTTAGTTTGGAATCAGAATGAAGAATAGCTTAACAAAGAACACTTAGTTCTGTTGTGCTTGACTGACTTGGAGTTTATTGCAATTCACAATTCTCAAACTTTCAGCTTAGTATTTGTATCATGAATACGGAGTTTATATACAAGTCTGCAAATGTGGTTAATAAATGTACTAAACACTGCATGATGCATTAAATAAATTGTATGTGATAATGCATCATGCAAATGAAGGTGATTTATTTGCATACTAATATTTGTGAATGTGTGTTGTACCTGCAGACACGTCTGCACAAACAGGATGTGGGATTGAAGACTCATCTCCAGCAGCTAGATCAACAGATAAATGACCTGAAACTGGATGTGTGTAAAGCATCCACTGAACACCTAGAGAGTGACAGCAGACCCAGTTCAGGTGACTAAACATACCCATTCACATGTCACTAATTGTAATTGCTGCTCCATTTGCCAATACCAAATGGAATTGTAAACTGTTTGTTTAAATGGCCTTAATGTGTTTGACAAATTGCACACATCATCTTTAAAAATTTACACCAGCTTTTCAAACATTTTTAGAACTGAAGGACAACATCAAGCATTTTTTGTTGCAAAAATGAACTATGTATTGAATCTAACCGTGCTAATTTCTACTCCCAGGGTTCTATGAGCTCAGTGATGGTGGTTCAGGCTCATTGTCCAATTCATGCACCTCCGTCTACAGCGAGAGTCTCTCCTCCTCATCTCAAACCAGTCTGCTTCCTCATCTCCCCACCTTATATATGCCACATGGTCGTATTGGTTCCGGACAGACTGGTGTGTCCCGTCGTTGTTCTGCTGATGAGAGCACTGCCCAGACCGATGCGCCACGATCAGGAGTGAAGCTCGGTAGCAGCTGTATACGAACAACATCAGCTCGAGCTGAAAGAGCAAGACAAAGACCTGTTTCCACAGGTAAGCGTGAAAATGTGTTATTTAGGTAAAGTTTTAACAAAGAACTATGGGTATATGGGTAGAATCTTGTTGTAGTCACTATAGTCATAACCAGCTTAACTTCTGAAATGTAAAGTACATTATGTTGATGCCATTTCTCTTGTGTCTTTCTTTCAGGGGACCTTGACCGAATGATTGCACCTGGTTTTGGCTGCTTCAAATCCACTGATGTGAAGAGCTCCACCCCTTGTGGTAGCCTCCAAAACCCCTCAGTAGACCCCAAATACCAGAGTAACCTGGTATCTAGCAATGGGACAGAAGTTTACTGTTATCCCAGTCCACTGCATGCTGTGGCCTTACAAAGCCCCATCTTCAGTTGCACCACTGATCAGGGAAATCCAGTAGCACTTGATGGAATGTCTGGAGTGGGTCTTAAAGAGGAAACCCAAAACCCAAACAAAGGGTCCACAAATTCCAGGACTGCTGGATACATCAACAAGCTATTACAGCGAAGCTCCAGTAAGATAAACCTGTTAAGCATAAAAAGAAATGACACTGTTAGTACACAGGAGCAAAGACCCAGATCACAAGAAATGTCCTATGGACAGCTGAATGGTCCTCAACTGCTGGGATCCCTTCAGCAAATATCAATGCCCTTAGAAAATGCACTGGAGACTGGAAAAACATCTTCATCACTAAACAGCAATCAGCAGCAGAGGAATGCACCTGGTCTGGAGCCCAATTCCGAAGCAACTGAGGTCAAGACATTGTGCCATGGCACACACGCAACACCTTCCATGGATCTCCAAAATAATTACTTTCCCATAAAGAATGCCTCAAGCAAGGCTGGTACTGAGTCTGAGAATGGACTCTCAGGCAAAGGGAGTGGACAGTTTTCCAAGGACCCATCTATGGTCCCAAAGCCAGTAGAGAGGAGATCAAGTTTTACCTTCAGAAGGGAAGACGGTAGAGCTTCTTTTGGTGATAAAGGCGGCGCACCTCAATCAGAATTTGTCCATGCACAGTTTGTTCCGGCAGGGTCTCAGAGGGTGAAAGTGCATCAGGCAGACAAGAAAACGAAATCTGTAAAACTTAGAAAGAAGAGCTCTGAGAAGCCTTCAACAAAGAAACAGCAGCATAAACACTTGTCTCGGGAGTTCTGCACCAAAACCCGAGCTGACATAAAACAGTCCAGCTCATGCAAAGGGAGAGTAACAAATCTGGAAGAGTCCCAGATGAACTCTTGCTCAGATTGCAGTTGTAATGGACTTTTCAACTCGCATTGCATCCAGAACAACCCTCACCTTCAACAAAGCCAAACCTCCAAGTCCACCAAGTCCCGTAAAGCCCCAGAACCTGTGAACCTTCCTTTAGACCAAGCCAAAAAGAAACAAAGTTCTCGGAAATGGCCTTCCTCCTCTGAGATCCCTTTGCCCCCAGCTCTCCAAACCCAGAGATCCAAAGAGGTGTTAAACTCTCGAAAGGGGGCCATGGTAAGGAGTGTTACTGCCAGGCCTCGCTCAGGTCAGTGGGGTTGTCCTCCACGGGCCCTTCCCCACTCACTTTCCACCTCCTCTTACTTCAGTTACTTGGAATCTAGATATCCAGCAGCTCCAATTTCTAGCCGCTACCCTCCTCGTTGTGAGTCAGAGTTTTCGGAGTACTCTGCAGAGTGTGCATCACTCTTTCACTCTACTATCGCAGCAAGCAGTGATGGAGAGATGAGCGACTACACCACAAACCGTTTTGGAGACAGCGAGTCCAGTCAGGGCTCTCATACAGCCTCAGACTCGGACAGCAGTCTCTCGTTGGATGAGGAGGACCTGTTGGAGGAAGAAGAGGAAGATGAAGGTGGTTTAGTGTGGGCTCAGGCTGCTATGGGGACCACGGCAGCGGGATTTTCTCTTCAGCAACACCATCGCCCAGAGCCAGCAGCCTGTCGCATCAAAGCTTCCAGAGCACTGAAGAAGAAGATCCGCCGCTTTCAGCCAGCGTCACTCAAGGTTATGACTTTGGTGTAGCTTCACTAAAGCTTAGAATGGATCCTGTTAAGTAAACCTTTAGCTTTACCTGAAATTTGGGACTCACATGGAGCCATTCTTGACAAACTTGGACTGGTCATGGTTTACTTGCACTTGTGAGCCAAGCAAACTCGTAAGAGTATTTGGAGACTTCTAATCCAAAAATGGCCAAACCCGATCACTGATCTCCACCCAACTTTACCTTGAACATGACAGTGATAGTTTCATACACTGACATGGCGACTTTGGACTTCTCAACAACACCAACAACTGTTGATTTGTATAAAAACTTTTATACCAGGGCTGGTCAACGTCGGTCCTGGACAGCCACAGTTTTGTGGAGTTTTGCCTTGGTTAAAACTTGCCTATAGCTTTCTAGTAACTCTTAGAACTTGTTTAGCTTATTCAGGTGTGATTGATTAGGGTTGGAGCTGAACTCTGCAGGACTGTGGATCTCCAGAACCGACGTTCGCCATTCGTACTATATATTGTAAATAAGGTCTTTGAATATCTTTGCAAAATTACTTAAAATCAAAACCATTGTGTAAAATTAAAACTGCTTTGGGAAGAAAACTGTACTTGATGTAACTCAATAAATTTGCTTTTTTTCACATTAATTTCAGCTGTGCATCTTATTTTTCTTTCCAAATAATTAATTTCTCTAATATTATTTAAAAACGTTTTCCTTTACCTTCTCATCCATATAGCACACTCTCAAATTATAGTGCAAGTACAACTTACAGAAACTTTTAGCAAATTAATTATTATTACCGTACCAGAAGAGTTTTCAAGAGTCCATTGTCCCACCTCAGATTGTCCTTGTATCTGTGTGCAGGCTTTTTATCCATACAAGACCAGATCCATATACAGGACCTCTATTGTTTTCAATTAATCTCTGTATGATATGGACTTATCTGAACAAGGTGAAGGCTTTGAGGCTGCAGAGCTGTTAAGGAGGAAAAAAAACAGTTAAAGGGGTGGTTGATTGCGATTTCACTTTTTTAATGTTAGTGTGTAATGTTGCTGTTTGATCATAAACAATATCTGCAAAGTTACGAAGCTGAAAGTTCAATGCAAACGGAGATATCGTCTTTTAAAATTCTGGCAGTTTAATGCCTACAAAAATGACTGGTAAGGGACTACAACGAGTTACTTCCTGGGTCCGTTACGTCAAGAACCCAGAATTTTACATAAACCCCGCCTCCGGGAACACGCAGCAAAGGGGGCGAGGCCATGCTGCGCTGCTTTAGAGAAGAGGAAGAGAAAACTACAGACATGTTAGACTGCCCCCAAAAAACACAATCAAGCCTATAAAAAAAACAGTCAACCACCCCTTTAAAGCAACAGGCAATGAAAGATGAGTATTGAATCAAAGAGAAAAACAGCTGACAGACAGACATCAAAGAGTGGACAATCTCTAAATCTCATTCTTTTACTCAGTCTCAGAATCTCTATTAAAATTCCTGTAGTGTCACAGAGGTTAGAATGGGGTTTAGGGTTCTGAATAGACTCAACACAGGTGAAGACCAGATGGACCTTGGGCCCCTGGATGTGTTTTATCTTTGCTAGTCTGGGTTGAAAGGAGCTTAACTCTGTAACAGACTCTAGAATTTCATCAACTTTTACTTACAATTTACTGCAATGCTTGGTCTTATCACCATGGCAATGCAAACATTCAACACAACTGACCATGTATTTTAGGGCTGTTTCTGGCTCTGGGAAGTGGTTTTTATACAAAAAGCACCTGTTTGATGAGCACTGTATTGCAAGTCCTTTGTAGTTTTTCTCCTCAGTTTTATCTGCAAACTTACTCTTGATAGTTTTGCATCCATTTAACCATATAATTTTAATGCAGCTTAATGTGTAATGTTGTTTCCTTTAAACAGCTAACAGAAAACAAGACAAAGGTTGTTAATAGATTAACTTTGATCAAGTCTTACAATGCAACACCTGATACTAAAATATTGTTGTTCGTTCTAGCTAGTTTTATTTTGAGATTTTGAACACTAATTTCCTCTAAGTGCATAGTGTCATAAAACCCAAAAGTTGCATCTGTGACTGAAAACAGCAAGCAAATCACGAGATTAAAGAGAGAGCACAGGTCACAATGTTTTTCTTTGACGCTGGGTCAAGGCCAGCAAGCCTGACCCTGTGTTTGCATTCACCTCCACCAGCTGTATAGCTGGATCATCTCACACACCCTGATGCCTTACAATGGAGCTAGTCAACAGGTTCAACATAGAGGTCATGACCACACACTCTCAAACCTTTCTTTCTCAGTTTGGCCTCTAACCTTGACCTTCCAATGCTTTTAGTTGTCTAAATGAGTTGCATTGAGCTTACCCTTCATTTTAGATGTAGATTAAAGCCTGATTTATTAAAACGTTTAACACAAGTAAAGCTGTTAAATTATTCAGATATGTTATAGTCTACAGTCGCCCCCAAAAAAGTATTTAGAAACTTAAACCACTGGTAATAAGGTCCAAAAGTGTTCAAATATTTTAATGTGACAAACCCTAATACACTGCTTACTTCTGTTGCGTATTGTAGTATCTAGCATATTAGTTGTTTTGTTTTTTAAATAGTTTTCTATCTTGGGAAAGTTTAATAAATCATGCCATGATAACTTAATACCACACGGGGAAGTCGTGGCCTAATGGTTAGAGAGTCGGACTCGTAACCCAAAGGTTGCGGGTTCGAGTCTCGTACCGGCAGGGATTGTGGGTGGGGGGAGTGAATGTACAGCGCTCTCTCCCACCTTCAACACCACGACTGAGGTGCCCTTGAGCAAGGCACCGAACCCCAACTGCTCCCCGGGCGCCGAAGCAAAAATGGCTGCCCACTGCTCCGGGTGTGTGTTCATGGTGTGTGTGTGTTCACTGCTGTGTGTGTGCACTTTGGATGGGTTAAAATGCAGAGCACTAATTCCAAGTATGGGTCGCCATACTTGGCCACATGTCACATGTCACTTCATAATAATACTCTCTGATCTAGTTCTACTATGCCATGCCATTCTGTTGTGTGGTTGACCTTTAAAATGCTTGTTTAATCATGTAAAATCTTATGAGGCAGTTCTATTCAAGCAACACAAAAGCATGATGAACAGCTTTGAAATCTTGTTTCAGAGTATGTTCACATGTATGGTACTTACACCAATTATTTTTAATTACTTGAGAATGTATATAAAAAGGTAATGTAAACGCCTTAAAGGGGTCATAGGATGCTACATGCACTTTTAGAAGTTGTTTGAACTGAAATGTGTGTTGGCAGTGTGTACACAACCACCCTATAATGATAAAAATCCACCCGGTGTTTTTTTTTTAAAATCTGGTTAAATGTTTTCCCCTTTCTCAAATCGAGCCGATCTCAGATGCCTGTCTGTGTGACGTCACACAGACAGGCCCCTCCCACGATAGTTTGATTGACAGTAGCGTTTCAGCACAGACTGGACTGGTGTCTTACCTTAGACCCGCCCTGAGTGAGCTGTCATCAGTCCGCCATTGTTTCAACACTGGAGCAGGAGTAGACAAGAATGACTCCTAAGCGATTGAGGTGTTCTGTTGTTGGATGTAATAATGAACACAGCAGTCGTCATTTACTCCCGACATCTGAGCCACTGAACTCGCAGTGGATTTCGTTTGTTTCTGAAGGGAATGCTCCCCTGATCTACATAAATGCGTCTATGTTCGCATGAATCATTTATGATCCAGCCTCATCTACAGAAGAAGTGAGTATAATGTTTTGTAATGAATCTTTGCAAATCGCCTTTCCTAATAATGTGCTAATTAGAAAGTTTCACGATGAATGCGGCTAAAGTAAACCGTCTCTCTGAGAGCAGCTCGGAAGAGAGGGGCGGGGTCAGCAGAGCTCATTAACATTTAAAAGGAAATGCTACAAAAACAGCTTGATCAGAAAAGAGCTGTTTTTGACAGGGTAAAAAAAAGGTGTTTTTACACTACCATTGAGAAATTTTAACCAAACTATGTTACAGACTTTTCATTAAGACCCTAAAGAATCATATCAACTTGTGGAAAATGGGCATCATATGACCCCTTTAAACATTGTTCTTTTATCAGATAAACATCATAAAAGATCTACGCAAAACCTATTGGCACACAGATGAGTTACAAAAAAAAACTCAGCTTGCATATCTGCTTCTGACTTTAAAAGTAGTAGTATTGGGGCTTTAATATAGCAAATAATGTCAATAAAACCCCAACATGTGACCACTCTACTGTTAATGTGTAAAACCAGGGGATTTCAAGCTCTTCTATAGTGCAGAATGATGAGGGAGAAAGGGAGAAGAAAAGGGTAGTGAGAGGATCAATACACATCAAGAAGACACTTGGTTCTCAAAACAAACCTAAAGAAAGTTAGACATACAGGACAAAAGATGAAGAAACAGACAGACGGCTGGAATAGCTGTGATTTCTGGTTATCCACAGGAGGGATATTACTCTGAAGGGTTACTGCTGTTATTAGGGATCTCATTATGGCTCAAGTCTTCCATGCACAGTCAACACCCGCTGGGACTCCAGCCTCTACTGACCTGGACAGCCTTTGAAAGATTAATCCACATGGATGATTTGGTTTGAACATGCAAAATGATTCCTTAGAGGTTATTTTGATACTAATGTTTAGATAAACTAATGCATTTGACCAAACAAGACTTGTAGATTCAGATATGTACAACTCTTAAACAATGGTTTACATTGCCAAAAAATCAGGATTTTAGGTTTAAAAGAAATAAAATCTAACAAAATACAAAAATGGCTATATATATATATATATATATATATATATATATAAAATTAAACGACATGTTGCACAAATCTGTTTCCTATAAAACTGTAGCAGTAGACTTTTTAGCATGACTCTTTGCTGATACTACTGTGTTGTGTTTAGTTTAAAAGTGTGCTGCTAACTGCTCTGTGTCAATGTCACATCTCTAATACAATGTTAACGTGACAGACAAGTGAAACAGGGTTTTTAATGGGGTTGAGAGATAGAGAGAGAAACCACAAAGGAACAGTGGCCATCCAACAGACGGGTGATAATTAAATTCAGGATGGCGGGAGGGAGAAAAGCAGAGAGGAGAGGGGGGATGTAAGGGTATCTGCTTTCATTTAG
>NW_015557379.1:2764929-2789218 GCF_001515605.1 Sinocyclocheilus anshuiensis | reverse complement strand
CCCGATCTACATAAATGCGTCTATGTTCGCATGAATCATTTATGATCCAGCCTCATCTACAGAAGAAGTGAGTATAATGTTTTGTAATGAATCTTTGCAAATCGCCTTTCCTAATAATGTGCTAATTAGAAAGTTTCACGATGAATGCGGCTAAAGTAAACCGTCTCTCTGAGAGCAGCTCGGAAGAGAGGGGCGGGGTCAGCAGAGCTCATTAACATTTAAAAGGAAATGCTACAAAAACAGCTTGATCAGAAAAGAGCTGTTTTTGACAGGGTAAAAAAAAGGTGTTTTTACACTACCATTGAGAAATTTTAACCAAACTATGTTACAGACTTTTCATTAAGACCCTAAAGAATCATATCAACTTGTGGAAAATGGGCATCATATGACCCCTTTAAACATTGTTCTTTTATCAGATAAACATCATAAAAGATCTACGCAAAACCTATTGGCACACAGATGAGTTACAAAAAAAAACTCAGCTTGCATATCTGCTTCTGACTTTAAAAGTAGTAGTATTGGGGCTTTAATATAGCAAATAATGTCAATAAAACCCCAACATGTGACCACTCTACTGTTAATGTGTAAAACCAGGGGATTTCAAGCTCTTCTATAGTGCAGAATGATGAGGGAGAAAGGGAGAAGAAAAGGGTAGTGAGAGGATCAATACACATCAAGAAGACACTTGGTTCTCAAAACAAACCTAAAGAAAGTTAGACATACAGGACAAAAGATGAAGAAACAGACAGACGGCTGGAATAGCTGTGATTTCTGGTTATCCACAGGAGGGATATTACTCTGAAGGGTTACTGCTGTTATTAGGGATCTCATTATGGCTCAAGTCTTCCATGCACAGTCAACACCCGCTGGGACTCCAGCCTCTACTGACCTGGACAGCCTTTGAAAGATTAATCCACATGGATGATTTGGTTTGAACATGCAAAATGATTCCTTAGAGGTTATTTTGATACTAATGTTTAGATAAACTAATGCATTTGACCAAACAAGACTTGTAGATTCAGATATGTACAACTCTTAAACAATGGTTTACATTGCCAAAAAATCAGGATTTTAGGTTTAAAAGAAATAAAATCTAACAAAATACAAAAATGGCTATATATATATATATATATATATATATATATATAAAATTAAACGACATGTTGCACAAATCTGTTTCCTATAAAACTGTAGCAGTAGACTTTTTAGCATGACTCTTTGCTGATACTACTGTGTTGTGTTTAGTTTAAAAGTGTGCTGCTAACTGCTCTGTGTCAATGTCACATCTCTAATACAATGTTAACGTGACAGACAAGTGAAACAGGGTTTTTAATGGGGTTGAGAGATAGAGAGAGAAACCACAAAGGAACAGTGGCCATCCAACAGACGGGTGATAATTAAATTCAGGATGGCGGGAGGGAGAAAAGCAGAGAGGAGAGGGGGGATGTAAGGGTCTCTGCTTTCATTTAGTGATGAGGTAATCCCTAGTCCAAACACACGGCTGCCCACTGTCATCTGTGTCACAATTCACTGACTGTCCCCCTGTTCAACAGATGTCTCCTCTAGCAATGCTACAAGTCTCTCTCTATTCTCTCAGCCTGTAATTTTGTGCATGCACAGAGCATGAAACTTGGTCATTGTTGTTTTGCAGCAAAGCTTAACAGGAAGACAATTTCATACAGTTCTGGAAACCTTTTCATACGTAGATGCATTTCGAGAAGGAGGGGTCTGATATAAGGTTTGCATTGAACGTGTTGACAGGTGGGAGATCGGAGGCGTCTTTACCACCATGATGAGAATGATTTAGGCGACCTCTGAAAACCAACACATATTAAATCTAATAATTTAGCCAAACATATCATGGATTTGACATTTTGAGGATGCAACATCCTGCATATAAAATTGCGTTTCCCCATATAAACTTATATGTCCAGTCAAAAGTTTAGACACATCTACTCACTAACATTTATGTATTTGGCAGACACTCTTCTCCTAAGCAACTTACATTGCAATGAAGGGCTACATATTTTCCACTCATGCATTCCTTGGGAATCAAACCTACGACTTTTTTTAACTAGGAACACCTGATTTTTTTAAACCCTTTTCACTTAAAATATTAGTAAAGTTATCATAATTATAAAATAATGCAGATGAAAATATACACTACAATTCGAAAGTTTGAGGTAACTTTGAGATTTTATTTTTTTAATAAATAATTATTCTGAAAGCACACATTAATTTGACCAAAAGTGATATTAAAAACATTTATAATGCTAGAAAAATTTCTATTTTAAATAAATGCTGTTCTTAACTTTCTATTCATCAAAGAATCCTGAAAAAAAGACAATGTTTTCACAAAAATATGAAGCAGCACAACTATTGTCAACATTGATAATAATCAGAAATGTTTCTTAAGCAGCAAATCAGCATACTAGAATGATTTGTGAAGGATCATGTGACACTGAAGACTGGAGTAATGATGCTGAAAATTCAGATTTATATCACAGGAATAAAACTGATTTTATTTATTTATATTTTCTATTAAAAAAAACAGTTATTTTAAATTGTAACAATCTTCCACAATATTTAACAAATAATGCAACTTTAGTGAGTATTAGAGAGAAAAAAAAAACAATATAAAAATCTTACCAACCAAAACTTGTGAATGGTATAGCAGTAATCAAAAACATTACTTAAGTGTTTAAAGCCATAATCAAGAAACATAAATTCAGTCAAGTGTGTCAAAACTTTTGACTGGCAGTGTTTATGGCCACAAATATAATATAATGAATGTGGAAAGCTGACCACAGAGTGCTCATTCCTTACTGCACAGACACACATACACACTTCTAATAACCAGTGAGACCCGCTCGTCAGGCCGGTGTCCTGACTCCATTCACATTCATGAGTTCAGGGGTTCCTGTCCCTGCCTGCATCCATTCATATGTACAGTAACCAGAAGGACAGAGGGTATGACCGCCCCTCCCCCCGAGTGTGTGTCTGTGTGTGGGATTGTGTGTGTATCCCAGAGAATGGGGGCTGAGGTAAAGGAGACACTGACGAAAGAGGACACTGTGAGATCTAAGATCTGACTGGTCTGTGTTTGAGTATGAAGAGCAATAAGGGTAAATTCAACTAAATATAATGCTTGTTACTCTCTCAGGCTCTTATAGGGATGTTTCAGGCACAAGTGAAGGTCTACTGACAACATATGATGATTTCCTAGATCAATTATCCAAAAAATATTCAGTTTTAAAGCAAAAATTAAGGATACTCTAACGTACATTAGATGTAAACAGGGACCAATGTTCTAGCAGGCTTAAAAGCAGAAATGTGAAGTTTATTTTTGGGCTAAATCATCCTACTTAAGAAGAAACGGCAAGAAACACTGAATTAAACATGAAATTTGGAAGTAGAAAAACCGAAATAGTATTTTCTTTTAAAACATACTCCATTCATTTTTTTTTGCAACTTTTAAAAATCTAATTTACAGTCTAACTATATAGTTTGAGCCATGCAAACAGACTTGTTCTAGTGTGATTCTACCCTTCTAATCTCAAAACACATTTAATGTTTAAGCATCATGTCTACACTTCTGCAACAGTGAAGATTTCAGTGTATATTGTAGTCACATTTTTTAAGTGCCTTACTGTAAACCTAAGGGGTGAGGCAACATTATTTTCTGTGGTAATCAGCATTACGCCACAAATGCAAGGTAGTTCAAGAGTTCACAGTGAGCCCAGGGACCACAAACACATCCACAGTGACTCTCACCAACAGGGTATTGTTAATATAAGGATGCAATGTTCATGTGCATGAATGCATGTGAGTTGTCTTCCACATTGCTTGCCTGTAAATGTGGCGTTTGGGAGAGAGGATGTTGAGTATTATGTCAGAGAATATCCTCGGTTCCTCCTTTGTCAACAGCTCCAGACAGGTGGTGTTCTCCCCCCAACAGCAGCCGTCCGAGGCTCCTAACCCTCTCACTGCCCTGGAAGCAGCTCCAAACAACCTCCAGATGTTTCTTCAGCACTTCCTTTAAGCCATTTAAGAAAAACGGGAAATGGATTAACTAACCAGCTCTATTCTCATGCCATTGTTCAGTAGCGGTCAGATTACTTCCCAGGATCACCCATAATCCCAGCTCACTCAGTCAGTATTTTTTTTGAAATTGAAAATTGTATTTAGCAAACATGCATTTAATTGATCTAAAGCAGAGATGCACAAATCAGGGCCGTGCCATGCCATAACACAGGAAGAGGGGGAAACACATGCGATTGACGCATATCTTCAATTATGATTTTTTTCCTTTTAACATTTTTTTTGTTTGTTTTATTTTTGCATTGAAATGTAAAAAATAAAAATAAAAATAAAAATAAATAATGCAATAAAAAATTATTTAAAATTTAACAAAAAAGGTATTTAAATTGTTTAACTATTTAATTTTTAAAAAATTATTTTAATATAACTGAATAATAATGCAAAAATTTACTTTTGGCCCACGGCCCTCAGTCAAGTTTGAGTTTTGGTCCTTTATATTAACATTTTGGGCACCTCTGATCTAAGATAACATGGATTAGAAGCCAAACATTTTTTTGATATCATGGGGTCTTGAAAGAACTACAAATGTACATTCTCTGAAGAAAGAAAACAAAATCACAATGGTAGTGGTTCCTAGATGTTCCTAGAGTGGCACAAACACTGTGGGACAAGTTGCACACCAATGTTTTATGCCTAGAGTTCGACACATGTTTAAATCCCTCACCCTGAGTATGTGCAATAATAATAGTGATCCTTGCCTTGACATCCTGATGAGTTCAGAAAGCCTTTTCCATGGCTGTTGTGGGAAACAGATAAGTGTTAAAATGAGGTTCATGTGTTGGTGTTGACCACATCAAAGACCCTGCAGAAGAACAGATGGTCTTTCCTGTCCTCCGCACCACGCAAGGTCTCAAGATAACAGAAGCCTCAGAGGAAATAAAGGATATCCCTGAGGTTTAACCGAATCATTCTGCTCCACGCTGGTTGATGAATTTTAACCGTGTCTCTAAGGTAATATGGGGAACTGAAGTGGAACAATTAGGATTTCCTCCCAAGCTTCAGTCAGGATTTCCTTCCTTTTTTGAAACTTCCAACCACTAATGAACGTGCCAAGGAAGTTGCAGGTCTTCTGAAACAGTTAAAACAGTTTGGTTTAGGTCGTTGCTCTGTCTGGAGTGCTAACTTTTCAAAGCAGTATTTTTTGCTTTTAAAAGCATCCTAAAAGTCATGCCTGACAAAGAGAGACAGTGTTTTTATTGAAGCTTCAACACTCCTGGTTACATCCATAACACTTCAGCAGGCAATAAGCTCAGACTCAGCAGGACATGTCTTTTCATCTCTCCTGAGGAAAACTGCCCCAGTCAGACACCTCTCTCTCCTCCCTTCCTGTATCTCCTCCTGCACTTGCGAGAGCGTTTGCCTGGGCAGAAACCATAAAACCATTGGAAGTACTGCTACGATGACCGCTTGAAAGACACTGATCAACTCATCACTTCAACTCAAGACCTAATTGACTCTTAAGCCTGTCACCTGTGAATGATAGCCTACTTCTGTTAGGAAAATAAAGTACCCAAATTAAATTTTGACATTGTATTTTTAGTTGACTGCTTTGTAAAACAATCTTTGTCTACAAAATTTATCTCACTTTGAAACTTCAGCAAAGATGACTATAAGGGTAAAACAAGGGGTCCTTCCACCTGTTTTGGGACCCTTACTGCTAATTTCGGGGTATATATGAAGAGTTCATTTGCAAAAACCGATAAACGCCAGTCAAAAAAGCCGGTTTTGTCCACTTTCAAGGCATCGCGAGTTCACGTTTTACTGCAGAAGCCGACAAGCGCACTTGTTGTTTGTGAACAGAAGCCGATAAATCAATTTTAGCGAATCAGCGTGCTGTATTCAGGTCAGGTGACAAGGCTACTTTCACTTTGAAAAGACATGCTTGCGGAGAGGAGTTTCGTCAAAGCTGACTAAAAGTGATCGAGGATGGATAATTTCGACGAACTTGATGAGCCTATGATATCTTCTTCAGGGCGAAAAAGGAAAATAAAAGCTGAAATGTTTTCACGGAACCTTGCAAAAGCAGCGCGTTACAATAGTGATACACAGAAAAGCTCCGTGTATTGCGTGTAATCACATCCATACAGTTTATGATCACAACAACAACGTTTGTCAGGCATCTTCTACATTGTCATCCGAGGAGATTACAAAGATTAAACAAGTGTTTTTTTAAACTCTAAAACATGAAATGTGGAGTTATCTGCTTTTGCCAAAAAACGACTCTTGGAGTTATCTGCTTTTGCTATAAAACAAATGTTTAATATGTAAAAAAAATACTTTCAATGAACTTTAATTTTGTAAATCACCTGTATTTGTTTAAGTTATTATTACTTAATCAAAACAACCCAACTGCATTTTGATTGATATTACTTGAATGCGCAATAAAAAAACGTGATTTCTGAAAAAAATAATAAAAATGGAGTTATCGGTTTTTGCAAATTAACTCTTCATATATATATATATGTGTGAAAAGGAGGAGTGAAACATGATACACACTGTAAAAATGATTTTTGGAAGTTGTAAACAAGATTACTGGAGTAGGTTTTACAATAAAATAGCCTACTTCTTTCTACTTAAAAATGTCATGTTTAATTCAATGTGGTACTTGCTGTTTCTTAGTAAATATTTGTGAAATTTGCTAGCAATTTCTGAGTTAAAATAGTTTCAAACTAAATCCTACTATACCACAGTTTTTCAGAGTAAATATAAAATCATCTGCTTGGAACAATTGTCAATTATACAGTTTAATGTAGTTATACAAATTATTCAGCTGCAGAATGCTGGAATTGGCCAATCAGATTTAAGTATTTATCAGCATTGTAATCATCATCTCTCTTGACTCTTCTCTCATACATTATACTCCAATAATAATATTCCAGGAAAACGTGTAAAGTAAGCTGTGACCTGCTGGTTCTGTGATCAGGTGATTGGGGTTGGATGGTACGGACATGTCCCTGCAAATGCAGACAAACCATTACTTTTGTCTCTTTCAATGGATCATTAATACTCAATTTTGTTGCCTGTCTCTGTTGAATGAACAGGAGAGAGCAAATCACAATTCATATGCATTCTAGACAAGCTGTTGCAAGTTTCAAATGCCAGCGAGGTGAATGGCCAATAGCAGGAATCTTATCATTCTATATCATCTGCCCAGATTGAGAAACCAGGCTATTAGAAGATCATAAGCAACAATAACTGATAAGCCTCATAATCACCCACACATTATATACATTATTGCTGATTATACTGATACCACCATAAGTACTTGTAAGGGATGCCAAAGTGACAAGATCATACAATTGTGTGCAATTTACAGGAATAGAGTGTGGTGCTCTTTAACTTAAAACACAATATAATATACAGTATGTGACAAACATGAGGCCATAATTATCCACAATTATTAACCATAGACATATATAAGTTTAATGTATATATAGCATTTTACTGTTACTGTTCAAAATGAATACTTTTATTTAGCAAGGATGCATTAAATTGATCAAAAGTGATAGTAAAGAGATTTTTGATACATCAAAAGATTTTTATTTTGAATAAATAATGTTCTTTTGAACTTTATATTAGACAAAAAAATCCTGAAAACATTTTTAATGGTTTACACCAAAATTTAAGAAGCACAACTTTGATAACAGTATGAAATGTTTCTTGAGCAGCAAATAAGCATATTTGAATGATTTCTGAAGGATCACGTGACACTGAAAACTGGAGTAATGATGCTGAAAATTCAGCTTCACAGGAATAAATTACATTGTAAAATATAATCAAATAGAAAACTTTTATTTTAAATTGTAATAATATTTCAGAATTTTACAGTTTTTATTATGCATTCATTTCATCAAATAAATGCAACCCTAGTGCACATAAGAGACTTACTAAAAAAAAATACAGAAACTTTTGGGTTATATTAACATTATCATTGTTATTTTTATGCATCATACTTTCATTCATTCATTTGCAAAGCCTTTATGAAGTTTAGAGGTTTTAATGGGTTGTTTCAAAACATGGCAACAACAAAACTTGATCTCTACCAATGTTCAAATCAAACGTATGCCTTCCTCACAAGCTCTCAGAGCAAACAGTCTCACTGGTGCTGACCTTTCATTTGTTTGCCGTCTCAGTTTGAGGTGAGTTTGAGTTCTCCACCCACTCCTTCAGACACCGCTGAGCATCATTACTCTGTTTACTCGAAGGGAAAAATGGAGCATATTCTATTTATCACCTTCAAGGAATAAGTGAACCAAAACAGCTTGACCTACAAGCTCATTGCTCAAACTTTAGGGAACATCCAATTAAATTCATACCTAGCGTTCTGTGTTTAGTGCTTGTTATAGAGGAAAACATCATCTCCTCTGGGTCCCGGGACTCTCTCTAGAATTGTATTTCAGCGTCTCACAGGAGGAGCGCAGCATGAGTGGGCATCTTCTTTACCAAAATTGGGGCGTGTTGGTACATGCCCTGATTTTAGGCTCTTGGTCTCTGTTTGGGATCCCACTTCTGTCATTACCTCGTCTCCCAAAAACAGAGCCGCTGAAGAAAGAGTGAAAGGGAAAGACAACACAACTTTGCATATTCATAGGGAGAATATAACAGGGTGGAAATGGCCGCTACTTATCCCGTTGACAATCATCCTGACACGACTTTTCTATAATTGAGTAAATCAAATGTTTTTTTTCCTTGTTGATTTTTGATAACAGTTGGATACGTTATGCTTGACAACTTATATTGTGCGAAGGTGAACTTGTTAATGATGTCACTTCGTCTTTAATATGTCATTTAAAGTGACAGTTCACTGTTGTCACTCTGTGTGGCCCATTCCATTCAGTTTCTGCTCCAGAATAAATATATGCCGGGTTGACAGATGATGATGTCAGCAAATCTCTCAGCTTCACTCAATCAGTGGCTAAAATGCCCAAAATAAAAGACTTTAGACTGAAGTCGATATAAAAAACTGGATGACGAGTAATTTCTTACTGCTAAATTCTGAAAAAACAGAGGTGTTAATTATCGGACCTAAAACCTCCACATGTAATAACCTAGAACACTGTCTAACACTTGATGGCCGCTCTATCAATTCTTCGTCATCAGTTAGGAACCTAGGTATGCTATTTGATAGCAATCTTTCCTTTGAAAGCCACGTTTCTAGCATTTGTAAAACTGCATTTTTCCATCTCAAAAATATATCTAAATTACGACCTATGATCTCAATGTCAAATGCAGAAATGTTCATTCATGCGTTTATGACCTCAAGGTTAGATTATTGTAACGCTTTATTGGGTGGTTGTTCTGCACGCTTAATAAACAAACTTCAGCTGGTCCAAAATGCAGCAGCTAGAGTTCTTACTAGAACCAGGAAGTATGACCATATTAGCCCGTCAACAGTGCACTGGCTACCTATTAAACATCGTATAGATTTTAAAATCTTGCTTATTACTTATAAAGCCCTGAATGATTTAGCACCTCAGTATTTGAACGAGCTCTTAATGCATTATAGTCCTCCACGTCCGCTGCGTTCTCAAAACTCTGGCAACTTGATAATACCTAGAATATCAAAATCAACTGCGGGCGGTACATCCTTTTACTATTTAGCGCCCAAACTCTGGAATAACCTACCTAACATTGTTCGGGAGGCAGACACACTCTGTCAGTTTAAATCTAGATTAAAGACCCATCTCTTTAACCTGGCTTACACATAACACACTAACACATTTCTAATATTCAAATCTGTTAAAGGATTTTTAGGCTGCATTAATTAGGACAACCAGAACCGGGAACACTTCCCATGACACCCGATGTACTTGCTTCATCATTATAAGAATGGCATCTACGATAATATTAGTCTGTTTCTTTCTTATTCCGAGGTCACCATAGCCACCAGATCCAGTCTGTATCCAGATCAGATGGTCACTGCAGTCACCCTAATTATTCATTAAATACATATGCAAGTATTTTATTTTTGAATGTATTGTAATAATCTCTTCCCACATATTACAAACACTATGGACAAGACCACAGGAACCAGTTGAGTCCTCTGCACAATCTGACTTTGCTGCAGCCTGGAACTGAACTGCTGGTTTCATCTGGCCAGAGGAGAACTGGCCCCCCGACTGAGCCTGGTTTCTCCCAAGGTTTTTTCTCCATTCTGTCACCGATGGAGTTTTGGTTCCTTGTCGCTGTTGCCTCTGGCTTGCTTAGTTGGGGACACTTAATTTCCAGCGATATCGTCGAATTGATTACACAGATACTATTTAATCTGAACTGAGCTGGATGATGACATCACTGAATTCAATGATGAACTGTCTTTAACTGAAAATTGAGTGTTTACTATTGTCATTTTGCATTATTGACACACTATTTTCCTAATTAATGCTGTACAGTTGCTTTGACACAATCTGTATTGTTAAAAGCGCTATATAAATAAAGCTATATAAATAAAGGTGACTTGACTTGACTTGAAGCATTAAAGTTAATCTTCCTTATGAGGACATTTAAGGAATATAATAATAGTCAATACCCCAAAATGAAATTTCTGTCATTACTGACTCACCCTCAAGCAGAATTCAACTCATTTTCACACAGTGTTTTCCAAATGTAGATTGTCAGTTATTAGTGACCACAGCAACATACTGATTTGAACAACATGAGGCTGGGTAAGTAATGACAGAATGTTAATTGTGGCTTAAAAAAAAAAAAAACTTTAAACACACAAATACAAAAATCAGGAAATGCAGGAATGATAGCAACTCAGAGACCAGCAACCTTAATGAGTTTATTGCATGTGTTTTCATCCACCTCTATCTGTTCATCTTTTCTCTTTGCTTGTTATTTTGCACTAAAGTGCGTATTTGAAGACAGATTGCCAAGGTTGTATTTGACTTTTTCATTATGTCCCATAAATTCCTGAGGAGATAACATTTTCTGGATACTTTGGTCTGGCCATAAAATCCCATAAGACATTTCCATTAGCAGAGTGTTGACATGAGGCATGCGACAGCTGATTGATGGATGTTAAAAGCCCGACACGCTGCAGCAGTTGCAAAATGAGGCCGGCGAGAAAAAGAGAGACAGAGAGAGTTAAAGAAAGACAATCCACACTCTCTTTGCAGCAGATAAGACGTCTTTGTTCTCTGCAGTCTGTGATACACGTGAAAGACTTTAGACAGAGCTGCATGGGTGGGAAATTAAAAACATCTCCAAATCTCCACTCATCCCCTCAAAACAAAACGCCTTCATTAGCATTATGTACAACATCTCCTGCTATTAATCCAGCTCAGAAGGATTGTCTCACAAAACTCTATTGTTCTGAAGACACTTTTGAGGTATTAAGATAATTACTAGATTTTTATATGAACTGAATAAGATGGTGCTTGCCTGTGCAAAACCCGCCGGCACAATGTTAGGGTGCAGTGGTTGTTAACACGTTGCAAGGTTGTTTCTAGGCGGTTAGTAAGGCGTTCTGGGTGGTTGCTAGGTGGTGCATGTTTTACTGTCTTTCACACCAAAATTTTAAGTTTGATCACTTATAAAGTTAACCGTCTAACACAAGCTACAATTTGAGGTGTCATTCATGTCTAGCACAAACAGTGTGAGATGAATTGCATGCCTAAATGTATAGGTCAACCAAAAAATTTAAATTTGCTTACAATTTACTCAGGCCATCTAAAAGTTTGTTTCTTCATCAGAACAGATTTGGAGACATTTAGCATTACATCACTTGCTCACCAATGGTTCCTCTGCAGTGAATGGGTGCCGTCAGAATGAGAGTCCAAACAGCTGATAAAAACATCACAATATTTTACAAGTAATCTATAGAACTCCAGTTAGAAACAAATCCATCTTTTTTTTTTTTTGTGGCTAATACGCAAACTAATGTGTATATTCGGCATATATTAAGGTTGTTTTGAGTATTCTGCACCTGATTAATTTTGAATTAAGATGCAATCAATGTAATTATGCAATGATATCCCAATCTGCCCTGAAAACATGAGGATTTTTATTGCCATTGCTTTTAGTGTATTGTTGTTTGTGAGTGAACCATTAGTAAACATACCAGCTGAGTCACACATCTGGAGTCAATTATGCTTCATTAGACGGAGTCTATCCATCATCACATGCAGCGATTAATGGCTCTGGGATTATAGTGTGTGTGTGTGTGTGTGTGTGTGTGTGTGTGTGTATGACTTAACACTGTAGCTCACACACCTTCAATGAAAGCCATTTCCCATGGAGCTCAATGTAAACAGTAATCCTACCGGCTCTCAGCAGGGTGGCGTCGGAGTGTCTCCCCTGCACGGACTCCCAGCATGCCGTAGCTGGCATCAGGCCAGGGGCCTCCTCGAAACTCTGGTACCAGTCTGCGACCACAGGAGCGTAATCTGAAATAAACATCAATGACCAGGATCAATGGCATTAACAATAAATCAGTCATTCAAAAAATATGTTGCTGTTCATCTACAAATCAGCAATTACTATGAACTCATTATCCAACAAATGGAAATTCACCCAACATTGATCTCATCTGCTGCAGTGGACATATATGAACCACATTGTTCTGCTTATATGCACTATGTCAGTGAGATTCAACATTCATAAATATAAATAAATAAATATACTATCATAACGCACTGGATAGCTGGCCAATCAGAGCACACCTCGCTTTTCAGACCGATGAGCTTTGTAAAAATCGACGCGTTTCAGAAAGGCGGGGCATAGAGGAGAAACAATAATGTACAGTATGTGGAAAATAATGTGTTTTTTGAACCTTAAACAAAATAAACACATTTCATTACACCAAATACACAAAATAATGTTATTTTTTAGCAACATCATATGACTCCTTTAAAAAAAGATATTTGTATATAAAATAGTAGCTGTGTGGCACATTATAACCAGAAACAAACAGGGCATCTATAAACTGAAGGCTACAGCTGTAGTAACTGGTATTTTTCTAAACACTATCGTTACCATGTAAAATGTTTGTAAGAGTAGCACTTTCCACAGTATTACAACATTTCCTGTTCTCACCTGTAACCTCCATCAGTCTTTAGTGGTCACTCAGACTACGGTCCAGACAGCAGGTGACTCATTTGTAGAGTAAACTGCCCCAGAGAGTAATATAAACCAGACAGAGGTGAAAACTCTGGCACATCCTGAGGGCGAAGGGCACATCGGGTCAGTTATAGGTCTGCTTTACAGACCTTGGTCAGTCTGGTGGATGGATGGTCATCTTTAGTGAAAAATATATTAATATAAACATTTCAGTAAGATTTTTATTAATACGTTTATTCAGCAAGGACATCTTTATTATAATTAAATTGATCAAAAGTGACCGTAAAGACATTTATAATGTTACAAAAGATTACATAAATGCTGATCTTTTGAATTTTCTATTTATCAGCTTCCACAAAAATATTAAGCAGCAACTATCTCAACTGTCATAAATCTAAAGAAATGTATTTGAGCAGTAAATCAGCATATTAGAATGATTTCTGAAGGATCATGTAACACTGAAAACTGGAGTAATGATGCTGAAAATTCAGCTTTGCTCATTTGCTCTTTTTACATCGACTATCACTCTTTATAGACTTATCAGACGTATCAGAATATTCTATCAAATTATCAATTATCGTATCAAATTCTCAAAGATTTATCACAATATATACTGATAAATTTAACATTCACTTCAAAGGGTGAGATGACTGGATGCTTTCAACTGATTTCCTATTGAACCGTCATCAACTGAATTGCAGTGGTCAAACTAAAATATAGTGAATTAAGCTACAAACTTGATCATAATGCTCAATGTTTCCATTTTGAGGTGCAGCTTTTAATGGAGTGTGTGACGAATGGGGGGTGGGGCCAAGAGCCGTGGGAACGGAGCGAGGCCAGTGGAGTAGACCAGGCCTGGAGTTTATTTTGTGTTTTGGTTTTGTTTGTGCGCGACAGTCGTCCGCGAGGGGCTGTCGCACTGTTTTGTGTTTATTTTATTATTAAAGTTTTATTTAATTGTTTGCCGGTTCCCGCCTCCTTCTTCCCATGACTACGAACTTTGTTACATTGGTGCCGAAACCCGGGGGGAAGGAGGGACACGCTGTCAGAGAGCCCTCGCTGCTGGGGGGTATCGCGGGGCAGCAGGAACAAAAGCAGAAAGACCACCGGTGGCTGCCTGAGGCAGTGGTGCTGGAACGATGGAAGATGAGGTGGGCTCATCCTTCCGTCTCCTTTTCTCTCGCCTCGTCTGTCTGTCCTTACCCCCAGGTACGCCACGGCCGCCGTGATCGGCTCCCCCGGAGGGGGGGGAGTAGAGCGCAGTCTCGGGAGTACCCCCCGGCCTGCAAGAGGCGATGGGGGTATGTGACGAGTGGGGGGTGAGAGGACCAGGCCTGGATTTTATTTTGTGTTTTGGTTCTGTTTGTGTGCGACAGTCGTCCGCGAGAGGCTGTCGCGCTGTTTTGTGTTTATTTTATTATTAAAGTTTTGTTTAAATGTTCGCCGGTTCCTGCCTCCTTCTTCCCGTGACTACGAACTTTGTTACAGAGTGCTTCCACTAGTTAGACGTAAACCACTTACCTCATCTGAATATGTTCGTAGATTGTGTGTTATCTTTGGAATGGAAATATGTATATTTTATTTGCAAACGTTTTTCATTTATTTCAGTTAATGTAATAAAACTAGCAAGCTATGCCAGTACTACTGACAGTGTCGTGTAAACATGGTAATAAAAATGCGAAAAGCAGAGAAACAGACAAACCAATTCAATTGAGTGAGTCATTTACGCTGGAACCGCTCCGATTGATTCAAATTCGTGACTTCGATCATTCAAGTTCAAGAGATTCACTAGCAAATAACAAATCAAAAGAGCATCAGAGCTTTCGGAACTCTGAGTCTGAATCAGTTAAACCATTGCATCGCAAAATGTTTCACAAAGCTAATTGATCGTGAATCATTTGATTTTGATCAGAACTTCGGAGCGGGTTCACAAATCTTTTCACGAATTGAATGATCCGCGATCCGTGCTCCGAAGTTCTAATCTGAAATAATGGTTCGCGGATTTGGAGTCAGATTTTTGTTTATGTGAAATTTAGCTAGCAGGAAGCTATAGTTTCCAAAGTCTGACATCACTTGTTATGACTTTCAAGGCATAGAATTTAGTAGGGACGCTATGGCATATCCCTACCAATATCCAGTCACTACTAAATTGACCCTAGCAATAATTTTGATCAAACAATTAAAAGTCTGTTGTCTGCAGTTACAGTATGTCCCCACCAATGCCAAAATCAAAGCTACACCGTTGCTGTCGGCACATCCAGGGAATCTCAGGACCATTCTCCCTACACCTGCCCTGCGGTAAAGAGCACTGAGCTCATAGGGTGGGGTCTGGCTGTAAAATCCTGTGCTGACCTCAGACTAGGTACCTGCAGGGTGTAGCGGCAGTTCAGGTCACAGGGTCACAAGCTCTCATTAATCAACTTCCTGCAGTCTTTCTCAACATGTGTTTTCATTGTAGGGTCACAGCACATCACACACACATGTGGATACAGGCACTCAAGCACTGATGGATGAATAACAAAAATGATTTGATTGATAAGGCAAACGTTTGCTGTTTAATGAATCAGTCAGTGCAAATTGGTGTCTATGAGTATGTACATTAAAACCTCTCTATAAAGTGAAGTTTCCTGTGTCCTGTGACATGAAAAATGTGTACGGCTGACAGAAAAAAAAGTGTCTTGATTGTCTGAAGTGGCTCTGATGTGGTTTGTAAAGACACAGAAAGAGCAGACAGGTGTGTGAACCGTGTTGCCGCAAGACTGAAGTACAAGAGCAAAAGCAAAAAATATAATGCACAAATCCAGTTTTTTATGGCTGTAATCAGACATTAGTTTAAATCATAACTGAACCATTCTACATACAGTAAGAACAAGGCATTTCTCTAACTACAGGTACTTTTGGCCCTCCCAACACTTTTCACACTCTAACTATGGTTTTGTCCAATATTAACACATTTTTATCAACTATTTTTTGTTTAGTTTTTTCCTAAACAGTCAAGAACAAATCTAATTTCAAACACGTCTCAATTTGTCTGTGTGTGTGTGTGTGTGTGTGTGTGTGTTTGTGTGTGTGTGTGTGTGTGTGTGTGATGGGGGAGAAACAACATTTTAAACATTTTTTTTTTAGATTAAAATGGTCAACTTGTCTTGCTAAATTCAAATCATCTAGTATTTTATATGAATACAAAATATAATTCATAAATAATATTTTTTATATTTTTTATACTTCATGTAATTTGACAAAATTACTTTTATAGTTTAGAGCATCACATTTTTAAACATTAATTTCTTTATGAAAATCCATCAATAAAATCTACACAAAAGGCATTTGAAACATAAGGCATGAAAAATGAAAACGTTTAAATAAAAACCAAAATAAAACCGCACAATACTACGACTACTACTACTAATAACAATCAACAATTCAATAATATTTTAATTAATGTAAGTACATTTGCATAATTTATGTAATTGATAACAATTACAGTAAAGCTTAGATCATCAGTTTTAAACATTCTTATTTTTATGATGGATTTTCAGATTTTAAGCTAAAAAACAATAAAATACACAACAGCGTAAAAAAATAAATAAAATAAAGAGGTATGATTTCAAAAAATATATTTTAAAAAATAAAAAAAAAACTTTTGTTTGCTTAAATAAAAATCAACCCTAGGACATAAAAGTTCCCAATACTACTACCGCTACTACTAATACCGGTAATAATAATAATAAAATCACATTTGAATTGCTGTATTAACACAACCCCCTCAAACTGCTATGCCCATGCATGAATTTCTCATTCACCTTTCATGCTGATCTGGGACATTCTTGCATTACAAATATAAGCAGGTATACAGTAAATATATTGACAGCATTTTTAAATGTGGGAGAAAGTTCTTTCTGTGAAAGTCATTATGGTAAGTGTATAAACAGGCCAGAAAGAGACTGACAGATAACCTCAGCTCACCCTCTGCTATTACAATCCCATCCACTGACTGTGGTATCAAACGCAAACCGTGGTACTATATGCTGAAATCTCACTCTTCCTTTCAGCTATTCAAAAGAAATACAAATATTTCAGACACCTTGGAAAAAGGGAGACATCCTCATAACGAAAACAATTTTGTTAATCCAGTTTGTGAAATCCATATGAACAGCTTCGTTCTCAGTAGTTCACATTAGGTTGCAAAGTCATCCACAGAGACATCTGGCATTTATACATTTCTACTGAACAAAGAACTTGCTTTTTCTCAAATTCTAGGCCCTGCATTTACATGTTACAGTGAATCTAAACATGGTTCTGCACTTCAACTCTCGGCTTTGTAAGTGCACTGAAGCTTTTATTCAAAAGGTGTTTGAAATCACAGCTTGTCCCCACAGCGGGAACCCCTGTCCAAACAGTCAGAGGACAAATCCCCTCACTTCCTGCACCATAAGGCACATTCTCCACGGCAACCCACAATGGAAGCTTTAGAGGGACACATTTACAGAGTGCTAAAAGCTAGTACAGTCTAGCCTAAAAGTACTAAAGAAAGCTTAGAATGCCTAGAATTAGGACTAAAATTGTAATTTTAAATCATGGTGAGGATTTAGGACACATACTAATATCTTCACATTACTGCATGTATATCTTCTCTCTTACAAGTAAACCATTTTGACCACTGATAGCTGGATATGTCTGCCATGGTATAAAATATACATACATTTATAATAATATATACCAGTTTATACTCACTTTACTTTTGTACTGAAAAAAAAAATGGATTTGTCTTTTTTATATATATATATATATATATATATATAAAAATATATAAAAATCCTTGAAACAAAATAAATTTACTTCAGTAAGACAAAATGCACTTATATATAAGATACAATCTATGAAACTGTAAAATCTTAATATCATATTCAATATCGCTTCTCTGGTTTATGTAAACCAGTCAAACTTTAATATATTTCTTAAGCAAAACTGCATAAGATATACTGCATGCACACACACATACTTATTTGATTAAAATTGCTGTAAAATTGTGAAATATATTTACAACTTAAAATAAATGTTTTCTATTCAAATATATTTTAAAATGTAATTGATTCCTTTGATGCAATGCTGAATTTTCAGCTTCGTTACTCCAGTCTTCTGTGTTGCATGATCTTTCAGAAATCATTCTAATATGCAGGCGTGTGAAGTAACTAATTACAAATACTTACTGTAATTACGTTTTTTTTTTTACTGTAATTAAGTTAAGTAATATAAAGATGTGTATTTTTACTTAAATACATTTTAAGGGATGTAACTCTACTTTTAATTGACTGTTTTCACTCCGTATGTGGTTGTTACACCCTTGTCCTAATTTTATTTTCAGTGAGCATAAGAAACTTCATTCAGAAATATTAAAAATCTCCATTATTTCAATCATTTGAAACCAGTGTGTGATAAACGAGTCAAAAAGTCTAAAAAATACTTGTACTAGTTGTAATTTAACTGTTCTACAATGAAAATAATTTTGCATGGTAATTATTTCACCAAGCTCTTTAATCTGATTTATGCATATAATATATGCTCTGAGACAGCAAAAACCTGAGGTGAGATATCCTGTAGCCCAACATGTTTAGCTACCATACACACACACACACACACACCATCCACATAACACACACACACACACACACACACACACACACACACACACACACACCAGCATTAATGAGATCAGTTTAAATGGCAGCATGAGGTCAGTGTTGTAGACACAAGCAAAAACACTCATTAAATTACATGAACACCTCTTACGTTGCTATAAACCGGGTGCTAACAGGCTGCTAACGTTCTCTTCCAATGAAATATGTAAACAAACAAACTAATTTGAATGTAAGGAGGAAAACTGGTTTATGCTGGTTAGTGCGAGTCAGTGCTAGTCTATTTAGCAGGGAACTATCAATCCCAAGATGCTAAGAGGCAAGGATTGTTGAGCTCAAATAGGCTTGAGATCTAGACCAGAGACGTGACTCTGACTGAAGGAAATGTCAGGTCAGCTGTCTTAGTCATGCGATATAGAGGCTTAATAATGTTTGGGTTACTAAGGAAACCTTCTCTCGTGTCATATCGTAAGCCTCTTATTTTACCCGTGACCCCTGGTCCAGTCTTACTAATGAAAGATGCCATAATTTAAAGCCGTAATAAAAGTCCTATTACAGACATCCGATAAAATCAATTCAAGAATCAATAGCAGCTGAGCTAAATATGCTTCTTATTCATTTGAACAACAATTTCCTGTTACGAGATGAGCTTCACAGTCAGTCCTGCTTTATGGAAGTGATAAAGTGACTGCCGGTGTGAATGTGTTTCTGTGCAGCTGTTTGCATCCTGAATAATAAATAGCACTCAAACTGACATATTGAGCACTTTAGCCAAAGGTTGCTCGTAAAGACACTTAACAAGGTTCCAGTTCTCTTCAATCTATTCAAATTCCATAGTGTGCCTTCTAATATTTTATTATTTGTGTTACGCTGGTTAATTAAGTGTTGTTTCCATCTTTCAACAGATGCAAAACCAAATAAATCCTGCAATTATGCAGTGAACATAATCTACCTCGCTTCATTATCTGTACAGACTATTTATTTCTTTATATTAAACTCTATTTATTGTCTTATTTACAGTAATTTCTAAATGTTATTGCCAGTGTGGATTGCAGAATATATTACTATGGAAGCCCGTTTCAAAACTGCGTTATTACTGGGAAAGAAAGTGAAATGTAAAAAAAGTTGATGAAGTACCATTTTAATGTTGAAGAAGTCTCTTATGCTCACAAAAGCAGCATAATTGATTAAAAAAACAGTAATTACAATTTAACATAACTTTTCAATTGGAATATTTTTTTAAATGTAATTTATTCTTGTGATGGCAAAGCCGAATTTCCAGCAGCCATTACTCAAAAGCATTTATTTAAAATATAAATCTTTTGGTACATCATCAAATGTCTTTATTGGCACTTTTGGTCAATTTAATGCATCCTTGCTAAATAAAAGTACTTAAAAACTGACAAAAATTTAGTACAAATACAAATAGTTATCAGAAATTGTGAAATTCAATATTAAAACATAATACATAAATTCATTGCTTTGCTGGCTACAATATAGGCTAGTATACAACATTATAGTTTCAAGATATTAATGATCTTTTTAAGTGGAGGCAGAATCAAGCCAAGACTGGAAAATAACAACATAACATTTTTGCTGATCCAAAACTTTTGTTGTTGTTTTCAAGTGCAAATCTTCCCACATAATTACAATTCAAAGACATAGCTAGACTTTTAGTTTTAATCACAGTCTGAAGGATCGCTCCTGCAGTGCCACATTATCATCTGCTCCGTAAACACACGACCACATACCAATGCAGTTTATCAGACGGCCCCACACTGAGGTGCAAAGGACAAACACGGCAGATCTTCACCCCCCTCAGAGAGAAAACAATCCAATGGACAAACCAGAACCATGCGTCAGGGAATCTGGAGATAATCAGCTCTGAAAGCGGTTTGAGTGAGTCACAAAATGTTCTGGACCCTGTTTACACTCGTATTTAAAAGCAAAGTGGGCCATTTTTGCACCACTAGTGGCACCAAACAAGTTAAAAAATAAACTCAACAAGTAGCATTGCTCCAAACTAGGCTATAGGTTTATTATTATCTAAAAAAGAAAAAAGAAATAGATTACAATTCCATTTTGTGCCACTAGTAGTCACATAGATATTGCACACTTGATCTATAATAGTAAACAGGGCCTGTATGTGACTCTGTATAACTTCCACATGTCTGGACTCTTATCTCAGTCCTGCAAACAGTCAATAAGCAGAAACATGACATAAAGTCATCAGTCAAAGCAGAATATGTTAAAAACACATAACAGAAATCATATGTGAGATTAAGACCCATTCAGGGAGACGACAGGATTCCTCATCCGCTCATAGAGTCAACTGTCACATATTGTAGCTATGAATATGACAGTGAATAGAGGAGTTTGGGAAATGGGTTATGCTCTGTGAGTTTTGCCTCGGACGGGAGGAAACTCTTTCTGCCTCACTGACATTGAAAAGTTCATATGATGCACTGATGCTTTTTGTCTCTGTGAATCGTGTGGATTTGTGATGTTACGTAAACCGGTTGTTGATTTCTTAATTTCTTCTGAAATGAACAATGCAGTGATGAAAATCGAATGATGTTGTGGCCAGAAGCAAGACAAGAAACCAGCTGAAGCATCACAGTGATGTCTGCAACCAACACAAAATGACAGAAACCAAAAAAGAAAAAAAAACAATGGATAGGCTGGTGGCTCAGTGGTAGAGCATTGTGTTAGCAGCGCAAAAGGTTGTGGGTTTGATTCCCAGGGAACACACATACTGGTAAAAAAATATATAGCCTGAATGCATGAAGCTGCTTTGTGTCTGCTAAATGCATTAAATTAATTAAATTATGAATTATTATTAATTATTAAAAAAAAACATTGCTACTTGTACTGCGTTAAGCTAACTGAGACTTGTTATAGCACTTTGATTTGCTTCCATTGTCCTCATTTGTAAGTGGCTTTGGATAAAAGCGTCTGCTAAATGACTAAATGTAAATGATTGCAATAGAAATGCTAAGCTATTAAAATGAAAATTTGCTGAAAATTTACTCACCTCCAGGCCATCCAAGATGTAGATGAGTTTGTTTCTTCATTGGAACAGATTTGGAGAAATGTAGCATTGCATCACTTGTTCACCAATGGATCCTCTGCAGTGAATGGGTGCCGTCAGAATGCGAGTCCAAACAGCTGATAAAAACATCACAATAATCCTCAAGTAATCTACACCACCACACCAGTCCATCAATTAATGTCTTGTGAAGTGAGAAGCTGTGTGTTTGTAAGAAACAAATCCATCTACATCTCGGATGGCCTGAGGGTATTTTTTTATTTATTTTTTTGAAAATTTTCATTTTTGGGTGATCTATTGCTTTGAAGCACACACTTAAAATAATAAAATCATCTTCGATTATTTTCATGTACTAAATTAATTTCAACAACATTCTTTTTTATCTGTCATCTTGGATGGATTTTGTTCACTTCAGGAAAAAAAAAGGGAAAAAAAGGCTAAAGATTAATACGCCCTGCTGGTCCACATGAGTTTAATTAAAGACAGGACTGTTAATAGCCCAACCTACAAAGACAAACAGGAGTCACAGAATTGATCACTGTCTGGCACCACACACAAACACACACACACACACACACACACACACACACTACATGCACTCTTATGTCATCGGTTTCACCTGCACCTAGTGTCAATAGCATCGTCATCATCGTCAGAGTGTCTCTGCACTAGATTTTGCTACATTATAGAACCCAAGTGTCCACAAAAGTATAAGTAACCTGAAATCAGCTTAAATATACATGCTAAAAGTGTGCTACAACATCTAAGAAAATTTTAAAAGGTTTCTCTCAGGGTTAGTGGATAGAAAACATAACTAGCTCATTATGAAAACAACTGAAGTCAATGGAAATTCCCCACAATGACAGAAAACAAATGTATGTTTGAGCTCTGGAAAGCTGTTAAGTTTCACCAATCATATTGCTTTGTCTGCTAAACGTATTTTAGCATGAATCACGTCATGCGCTGGTGATATTGCACTATATAATCCAAGATAAATATCCGTAATAGGTTGGACTGTTTGCTGAAACATCATCATAAGATCAAATACAGCTCTATTGTGATGGGTTTTTTTATGATTATGACTGTGAAGTTAAATCGGACGGTTAAGAAATACATCATTTGAATGTCACAATTTAATTAATAGAGATTTATAGTTAGTTACTAATTTGCTAATTCCCTGAGTGTCTCTGTTGACCTTTATGGCAGTTTTATGAGTTGTGATTTACCATCCCCATTCACGCATATTATTATTGAACTTTTTTTTTTTTTAAATCAAGGTCAAATGATTGAAACCAAAAGGCCATAGGCAGCTGCACTGATCTGAGACAAAGAGATATAATCATTCTAGAGGATTCTTAAGACAGACAGAGCTTTATGCTCTTATGGACACCAGCAAATACACACAATGCGACACTGTGGCCCTCTAGTGGAGAAATGCTCCTATGCAGGACCGTTTGAAATGTAAAAAAAAAATCAATATACTACGGTGCCCGAGAAGTGCAAAGCAGATCACAATTCTGAAAACAAAATAACAAATTACAAACGCAAATGCAAGTCTAAAAAACAAAATAACAATTCAGAAAGCACAACAACAATTCAGAAAACATTATAACAAGTCAGAAAACACAATGACAAATTCGAAAACAAAATAACAAGTCAGAAAACACAACGACAAATCCGAAAACAAATTTACAAGTCAGAAAACACAACGACAAATCAGACAAACCGGAAAAGGTAGGTATAGTTTGAGACAGCGCCATTGGTTTGGGACTACTCCCCGCTGACTGGACGAGACATCTGTCAATCAACGTATACAGGAAGAACCAGCCGAAGAACAGCAGAGTCGTGGTGGAAAGTTCGGAGATGGTATTACTGTAAAGTAGCTCAGTTAAATGTATTGTATGAATTGCCCTTACTCTGGAATAAAAAATACGGGGTGTCTATTTACATTTAGTTAAAAGTGGCTGTAAAATATCAGCTCCAGTGGTGCAGATGGATAATTGCGTGTTCTTGGCTTTTTGACGCGATCGACCCGGGTTCGATCCCGCCTTTTGCCGAACTTTTTTTTTCTCCCTTTTCAAATCTCGTATCACATCGTAAAGGCATTTATTTTCAATAAAAATGAAGGAAATAATCAAAAAGTTGAAAATAAAGTATCGGGTAGGGTTAGGGTAGGTGTAGGGAGGGCTTTATTGTACCAATAAGGTGGCATCCATTTAATAATTAAAATTAAAATTATAATGTACTACAATACTGAAGTGCAGATAATTGCACTTCAGTACTTCTGCACCACTGGAGCTGATGTTATACAGCCATTTTTAACTAAATGTAAATAGACACCCCGTACTTTTTATTCCATAGTAAGGACAATTCATACAATACATTTAAACTGAGCTACTTTAATACCATCTCCGAACTTTCTACCACGACTCTGCTGTTCTTC
>NW_015557379.1:2744029-2764173 GCF_001515605.1 Sinocyclocheilus anshuiensis | reverse complement strand
ATATAATATACATATTTAATATGTATTTAATTTAATTAATTCTGGATAGTCCCCCCAAAAATGAAACTCCTGTCATTATTTACTCCCCCTAATGCATTTCTTTCTTCTCTGTGATATACAAAAGAAGATATCTTGAAGAAGTTTGTATTCAAACAATTTATGCAAATGTAAAATGAAATTTATTCATAGAACATTTTCGAGTCCCACTGACTTCCACTGTATTTTATGGCCATCTAATGGATGTCAGTGCCGTTTTGTTACCAACATTCTTCAAAATATCTTCTTTTGTGTTCCACAGAAGAACAAAATGCATGCAGGTTTGTATGAGGTGTGAGTAAATCATGACTAATGTTTCATTTTGGGGTGAACTACCCCTTTAAATTCAAATTCAAATTGTGCATCCTATTTGCTGCCTCAATTGAAATGCAGGAATTCAGCTGGAATTGTAAATTCTCAATTATATTCTGAATGGCTCACAGCCCTGTTTCTGACTGAAGAAAGTCAAGACCTAGAACATGAACGTCTAATATGCAATCTATTGTACTGAGGAGCATTACTGATTCCATGTTCGTAGCGCTGTGCTGACAGGCTCCGTGCATGACGCTCTCGGATCATCTCTTTAGCCATCTTTGTTTTCGAATTTGTCATTGTGTTTTCTGACTTGTTATAATGTTTTCTGAATTGTTGTTGTGCTTTCTGAATTGTTATTTTGTTTTTTAGACTTGCATTTGCGTTTGTAATTTGTTATTTTGTTTTCAGAATTGTGATCTGCTTTGCACTTCTCGGCCACCGTAATATACTTCTGTTGTCATCTAAAGAATCATTGTAAAAGGGCAAACCAGACATTCAGAAATAACTTAGCAAGGAAATATCATCATGCCTGACAGAATGGGAATAAACAGTCACTGCTCTGTGAGGGAGTAACAGTTTGTTTACAACTTGAGGTTCATTTTGATATTTTTATCCCTCTTTAAATTTTATTAGATGAGATGAAATGTTAGAGTGAGACAAACGTAACACGTAAAACAAAACATCAAAGAGCTTACTTACTGATGTTTGTTTTGTGGAATAATTCCCTCCAAAATAACGTCACTTTCTGTTGGATGATGTCATTAGGACAGCCAAAAAAAGCAAAACAAAACAAACCCCGCTGGAATAGCCTATTCCTTCATAAATTGCCGATTTTGTCTCCTACTTGATAAAATTGACATCTGCTCAAACCAAAATCATTTAAAATTTACCTGATTTTGTGTTGAAAGATATAGCTGGCATAATCTCCATATTTTAAAATTAATGTTACAAATTAAAATGAGTGTAATATTTTATCCAATATATTAAGATGCATTGCATAGAATAGTCCATAAAAACTACTGTAGCCTACATGTTATAGAAGCTTACAATATCGCTGAATAATAGAAGACGGGATGTAAATAGTATGGTTTCCAGCAATGGAGAAGGAAATAAATGGAATATATGGAAATATCTTCGTGAATTTATTTATTTATTCATGCATGCAGTCTCAGTAAAATTATTAAAGGATGGAAATAATGGAAACTCATTACTGACAGCCACTCCAGTCAATTACACCCAATTACATGATTGTTTGTGAGAAGAAAAAGAGAGAAGAGGAGGAAGTAAATGTAATCTGTTTCCCCAAATTTTATTCAAACCCGTTAATGTAGTTATCATGGTGTTTAATGATAATGTTTTCATATGAATTCATTGATTTGGTCCAGCTAATTCACTGTGAGCTTCATAGCAAGTCCAGTGCACTCTAGTGTGCATGAAGAAATACGACCCAATAATACATCTGATTTGATGAGGATAAAATAAAAAACAGTTGTAGACTACAGCTCTCATAGAGCCTGTCCTCTTGTAATGCCTTTGGTTTTTACTGAGAGTTGCACATTGAGACATTTACCTTTACTCAGAAATACAATTGAAATACAATAAATTGGCAGTGTGAGTATCCACTCTTTAAAAAAAAAAAGAAAATCAAATGCAGTTCCTTTATTTAAATATACAATATACTAGGAACATCAGCATCGATTCAACAGTTAAATCAGTATCAGAAAGCGTAAAGGTTTAGTGTGTCACCTCTGAACAGTTAGTGGCACCAAATGGAAAAATGATCAGTTTGAGAAGCCAGTAACCAATGATGTGGGTTTGACAGCGATCAATATTTTTTCAGTTCTGTTTAGTGCTGCTGTTGGCACAGAAATGAAACACTTGACCTTTAATTAACAGATGTTAACTGGAGTCTGGTACAGTAGCAAAGGGTGAATACATGGATATGCTAGTATGGATGAAGTCTCTTTGAATGCATTACATGGAACAGGTACAAAGACACAGACACCAAACACAGTGTAGCATCTACAATCCCTCCCTGAACCAAAAGTGACGCAAATGGAGGAGTCTTTACTGGAACAGTGAATTAAAAGGATTATAACTGCAAATTTACAAAGGTCTGGATAATCCGACCCGCATGAACATGATTTACAAAGATATGCAAGAAGAACAAAGAACAAAAAGAGGAAGAATCCTTTCTGGAAGAGAGGAAATTAAAGCAACAGAGACAAAATAAAAATATATAGATTTGAGAATTTTGGAGATTCAGCTGAAATGTTAAGACCCTCTGTTCTTTACAAACTGACATCATATTGCAGCATGGAGCGTCCTTCTGGCTATAATTTTAGCAAGAAACAACAGAAGAGGAGTAAACAGCTGGATGATACATCATGTGAGTGTGTGCAGATGTTGTAGATCCTGGTTAGAAGAGTCTGGCTTTCTTCTTCAGTTCATTGCGTTTCCACAGAGGTAACCTGCCGAATTCCTGAATTTCCATCCCAAAGATTTCAAAGAACGTCTCCGGAGCCAGATGGCGCTAGAAATGCAGGTGAAATAGAAAACGTAATCAGTCTTGTTATGATTATTAACTTATTAACCATTCAATACAAATGCATTAAACAAGAAGGGAATATCCTAATGAAAAAGAAAAGCGAACATCGCAGTTGTCACGGTTGCTTATCATACTCTGCGGCTGGCTTGTCAGTATTGTGATTTTTTTTCCCCACTTTTATTTAAATTCACGTTTTCATTTTATTACTTTTTTTTTTTTTTTAAACCCTGTGGTGGAAACTGGTTTCCATATAAAATTCATAAATGAAACGGGTAAGATTTCTGCACTAAAAAAAATCATCGCATAGTTTAGGCTCTTATTAACAGTTTGCATCTATTTGATTTCACTTAGAAAAAACAAATCATATTTTCAAAATGCAATTATTCAAATTGCTTATAATCAGCATAGATATGTTTACATTTAATTAAAAGTGAACATATTTAAAATATGGCTAAATCTTAAATCTTTGTTTAACTATTGGGTTAAGTACTATTCCAGAAATCTTACTCCTTTCCTATCGATTCATTTATGTATTATGTTTATTAATTTGTTAATACTGTGTTAAAACTGTACAATCCAAATGGGTGGAAATTTAATGTGCAATTGAAATCTTAAAAACTTTAGGCCTAAATATTTTTCTGAGTGGGCATTTTGGTTACATCATAATACAGTGTTTTGTTGCACAGATACTGTGAGAAATTACCTCTAGTCTGCTTCTGTCCACATCTCTGGGCAGTTTGGAGCGACTGCGGCTTGTTACCATAAGCATTTCATATGGATACACCTTCAAACGACACATATCAATCAGTACAAAAAATTCAAACTCTCCACAAACTCTTTTTAATGTCTGAAATGTAGGGTCTAATAAATCAGGCCGCATAGTTACATTACATCCAAGTAATTCGCTGAATGCTGAACAGCCTAATAATTGAACTCATATTCAACATCTAATAGTGCCATCTAATAGTGCCGATAATGATATGCTACTTTAATATGTTAGACTTGCTTTTGGTTCCAGCATATTAGGCATAGACACTCCTCTGTCCATTCTGGTGGCTGTACGGTGGCCATCATGCATGGGCTAGAAACAAATCATTAATAGAGAGAGAACACTTTAAAGAGAAGTCAGCTGCATCTTTCAATCTGATTTCACATCATGTATTATGAATGAGTATGAACATGTATTTTTAAAGAATATCACATATTAGTTACAATAAGGGTGCAATAAGGATAGATGGAAACACATTTGAGTGATTTAAACAGGTAATCATATCTACATACCTGAAACTCTGTAAAAAAGAAAATAAAAAAGATTTGTATTTTTATATTCATACATTAAATTGGACACTTTAAAAATGATGCTTTATCATCTATATGCATTATACTACTCCCACAATATATATGCCTACATGTGATTACTGTTGCTCTCATTACAAATTAATGTATGTAATTAAAGTTAAATTAAATTAAATACGAATAAACTAACCTCTCATCCCACCACACACATCTCCATAACTGTTATACTGAGTGAAATCAGTCGACTGAGGCTGGAGAAAAATATACAATAGACAAAATGGGTTCAATAATATATCTTTTAATCATATACTAATAAGTAATATTAAATACTGAGTGACAATAATAAAGGCATCTTACCCGATGCAGTCCATTACGCCCATATCCAGGCAGTGAGCCTGTTTTAGAGGGTGAATTTCCATCTGCAATTTTAATAACATAGTACACATTTACTATGAAAAAATGGGTTCAATAATGCACATATCTGTGTAATTGTAAAAGTATGTCACACGGACTACTTTGTCGATCATCTTGGTACTTTTCTGGACCTTGAACGTGGTAGTTACCTTGCTGTCTATGGGAGGGTCAGAGAGTCCTCATATTTCATCAAAAATATCTTAAATTGTGTTCCGAAGATGAACGAAGGTCTTACGGGTTTTGAACAACACGAGGGTGAGTAATTAATGACAGAATTTTCACTAACCCTTTAAAGGAACATTCCATTTTACAGTTTTGCAAATGTTATGGGAATGTTCATTTTTAATGTTCTCTGAACATTCTGAAACAAGTAGTAACATAAAAAAATGTTTGATGAACGTCCAAATAAAATGTTTCAGAAAACGTTCCACGAGTGATGTATAAATAATGTTTTTGTGCTAATGTTTTGAGAACATTATTAAAGACCAGGTAACTTTGAAGAAATGTTCTATTTACATTACTGGAAGAATGTTTCGTCATAACTTTGAAAGAACCATGCCAGAATGTTCTGAGAAGATTCTCTGTTAGCTGGGTGATTTCAGCCTTTTTTAATGTTTTTTAATGCTGTGTGTGTGTTTGTTTAATAAACAAACTCTTACAGCACTGTGAGAAAAACTACTGTATATAAGAATTAAATTTGATATTGAATATTAAACTATTAATACCTAAATCACAAACACTGTATAAAAAACTTACCGATTTACTACATAGAATCTATGTAAATAATTGTAAAAATTACTAGCAATTTCTGAGTGAAAATGTTTCTAGACCACATTTTGTTCAGAGCAGAAGCAGCTTAATTAACACTAGCATTTTACTTTATCTAGAAAAATCTGTTTATACATCTGCTTTAAATCCTCAGGTCAAGGTTATAGTTCACCGAATATTTATTTTTATTTTTTGTGAAACACCTCAATTGTGTCGTAATAATACAGAGCCTAAAAAACATGTGGGTGAGTAAATGATGGGAAATTGTTGATTTTGGGTAAACTCGAACAAGGCAGAAGCACCGAGACTGTGGGAACAGATGTATCATGGGTGACCACAGTACCTAGGGCAGCATGGGAGATCGGGAAGGACCAGCAGTCTGTCTCTATCTTTGCTGGGTAGTCTGGACCAGGGGTGTACGCCGAGGGGAATTTGGCCGATTTGATGATGTCATCAGCAGACTTGCTCTGGGCTGCAAAGGCAGCTGAATCTAGATCAATAAACCGGGGGGAGGCTGTGGACCATCAGTGTGGCCAGACCAACATCTAACCAACATATAGCAGAAAAAGCCTGCTACAAGCCATATGTGGCATACGGTCATGGGTTTATGGCCTCTGATAACCCACATTCACTATTTAAAGCAAAGAAAATGCAATATTTACTACTGGAGGCTATTGGCTGTCTGCTTGCATGCTAAACATGCTATATCATAAGCCATAGCTCATCACACAGCCAAAATAAACCATGCAGCAATCTGACAAACCATCACTGGCTTTAGAATGCATTGCAAGTGTTAATACGCAGACAGTGGGTTCCGACCTGCTGAATTCATCTATGGATAAATATAGCAACATTTAATTATCATGAATAATCCAATTTCCAACTAAGCTGAAATAAAACCCCCTCTTGTTCTAAATTTACTGACATCAGACTGATTATAGACTAATATATATATATTTTTTTTTATAGTATGGATGAAGACACATTCGGCCAAACATTGTGCTGTTCCTGGCTGTGTGTAGCAGTTTTATTTTTTTTATTATTATCATTTTAATATTCTGAATTCGATTTTTCATATTCTGTGTTTTTTTTTTTTTCTCTTTTTTTGCATTTTCATTTTAGTAATTTTGTTGCATGTTTGTTTTTTATATGTCTCAATAATTTTTCTTAACATTTTATGTCAGGTAAAACTAAATTAAAAATGTTGCTTTGGGAACAGCTCACACACACACACACACACACAATTTCATTTGAGTTAAAGTTTATTTTATTTAATTTAGTTTTTAAGTTAACTAAAGTAACCCTGGTGTGTAGCACCTACAGCTCTGCATTTGATTATTATTTATTTTTAACAAGATCCCATCATTTTTATGCTGATCTTAACAGATTTAGCTGCACATGCAGATTTAGTGGAGATTATTTAGGGATGGAGCAGAACAATATGAACTCAACAGCAAACCTGCAGCTCATAAGCAAGAGCAAAAGCGCTGTGTCTCATTTCACATGCGAAGAAGGAACAGCAGCACAATAAATTAAAACAACAACAAAAAAATAAGAACAAAAAACAACCAATTTGATTCTAAGGGTCAGAGAGGCAGTGGAAAACTGTCAACTTATAATGTTTTGACAGATATTATATACTAACATTATAAATGGACCCCTGGGGAAAAAAATAAATAATAATACAAAATTGTATGATAATGACCCCTTTAAATGTCAACACATTTAAGATTTAGCCAATTTTTTTTTTCTTTTTTGAATGCTTATTGACAAATAATAATACTAGGGTGTAATTTCTAATTTTAAAATAAATGTAATCTTTTTTTTCAAATAGCAAATATGATATTACCAGTTTTGGAAATAAGGGGTCAGTAAATACATTAGCAGATACTATGCATATCTAACTTTAAAAAATCTTGCAATTTTTTGCAAGTTTTCTTATTTATGAATATGAATGAAAGCTCATCAGGCACTCATCAGGAGAAGATGCTTTAATGATGATTTGACTGATCGGTTGATTAATATTAATAGTGAAATGAGCTCAGTTGAGAAGACTTCAAACAATACTTACATGTTTACATTGAGGTGGTGTTTAATGGCACACAAGCAGATATTAATGAGGTGGAGGGACTCACAGTTTCCAAATAAAAACAAACAAACAAAACACAGAAATATGATAAAATGACATACAAACTATATACAGTCATGATGTGAAATATTCAGAATTTCCTTGACATTGATTTTCTCTCAATAAAAATCTTCTGGCTGCTAGTTTGTTAAGGTAACTTTAAACAACCTTGGCTGTTAACTAGGTTACCGATGAACTGTTAAGATCTGTCTTTTTATTGACCTGCTGTTGTGAGCCAAGCAGCATTAAAGAAAACATGCACAGTACTTTGCACAGTATACATTGTCAGTCTTGCAGCATCATGCAGATGCTGAATAAAACTGTGTTAACTGACTTTACCAGTAAACAGAGCAGCTAGTTTCTCAACATGAGTGCTTTAATGCTTGCAATGATCAATCTATATAACATTTTAAACAAAACCAATAAAAAGTAATAAGTAAATACAGGCAAGCATCTTAAGAACTCAATCAGATGCAATCTTCACAATGCAATACTTAAAGAAATAGTTCGCAAAAAATGAAAATTTGTTGAAAATTCAAGATGTAGATGAGTTTGTTTACTCAGATTTGAAGAAATTTAGCGTTACATCACTTGCTCAGCAGTGGATCCCCTGCAGTGAATGGGTGCCGTCAGAATGAGAGTCCAAACAGCTGATAGAAAGAATCACAATCATCCACAATTAATCCACACAACTCCAGTCCATTAACATCCTGTGAAGTGAAAAGCTGTTTGTTTGCAAGAAATAAATCCAACGTTAAGATGTTTTTAACTTTGAAACTGTTGCTCCAGGCTAAAATACGAGTCCTCTATCCATAATATTGCTTTCTCCAGTGAAAAAATGGTCTCGTCTGTATCAGGAGAGAAATATCCACAGATCAAGCAAAAACAGTTCTAAACAAATATGCTGGTGGATTTTTATGTGAGAGGACAACAGGGGATGGACACTGGAGGAAGTGTTATTATGTCTTATGTACTCTAATACTAATGTACTCTAATACTTATGTACTCTAATACTAATGTATTTTGGCCAGAAGCGAAAGTTTAAAGTTAAAACATCTTAATGATGGATTTGTTTCATACAAACACAGTTATTTGCTTCATAAGACATTAATTGATGGACCTGTGTGGTGGTGTGGATTATTGTGATGTTTTTATCAGCTGTTTGGACTCTCATTCTGACGGCACCCATTCACTGCAGAGGATGAAGAAACAAACTTATCTAACATCTTGGATGGCCTGAGTGTGAGTGAATTTTCAGCAAGTTTTCATTTCTAAGGGAACTATCCTTTAAAAACAGCGGTTCCCAACCAGGGGTGCATGTGCCTCAGGGTGTGCTTAAAATTTTTTGATTTTGCATTGTTAAAAAAAGTTGTAGCTTCTCATTAAAATTTGTACCATTGGCAATGCATTTGCTGTTGTGTGATATTTCATACTTGAACCTCTATGGCATTTCAATTTCACCATGCACAGAGTGCAAATTGCTTTAATTTTGACAAATGTTCTAGCTGTAATAATTACATAGTCATCATTTTTTAAATTCAGTTACATAAAAGGGTAGACTGGTCTAATTTGAATCTGAAAATTAAGACTTGACTAACTCCTAATAGGTCTTAACATAGTGCCTGGACCATGTTGATTACAACGTGAATCATAATAATGAGCATTTAAATAACATTAATGATAATGCTAAATGATATCCAGTATAATTCGAGTTATAAGTTTTGGGGTTGGTGACTTAATACTGAGCTGTGTGGGTACATAAGACAAAAATGGCTGGGAAACACTGCTTGTACATTATAAATCAACAGGCCTGTGTCAAAATTCTAATAATCTCTTTATTGTGAAAGATAAAGCATTGAATTCAAAGATTCTGAATGACTGTACCGTGCTGTTTGTAGATAGGGGGTTTTCTGTAGATGTTTACTCCTTGATCTGAAAGAAAGGAAAAGTCAAATTAGTTCATTTTAGTTCTTAATATAACAGATATTTGGTTTTAAAAGGAGAAACAAAATCGATAACACATACAAAATTCACCAATAAACAATCAAATCTGAAAAACTGACAACTGCACCACATACACTTTGGATATGCTATTACCAAAGAAAGATCTTGTCATTTTCTGAAAGAAAATGTTAGGGGTGTTTGATCGTGCAGATTTTTCATTTCTGTGTGAACTGTTGCTTTAAGACAGAGAGATAACCAGACACAGAAAATGCTATGAATGGTGAACATGTGCTTAGACACAGGGGCATGCTGGGATTGACACAAAGTGGGCCGCTGGAAGACTCCAACAGTACCTGGCAGGTGAAAATGTTTAGGAGTCAGAAGGAGAGGAGGGCTGCTGGCCCCTGGGGAACTCCGACCACTGGACGGCTCAGCGCCTCCAATCACAAACATGGTCAAAGTCAATAGGGAGAATAATTCAGATTAGGGCTGGGCGAAATATATATATTGATATACGCCATGTTTACACACTGTTTTAATAAATAAAAATATACAGTTGCACTTAATTTTTAAATTATAAATTTAAATACTGAGTAATATTAATTAATTACATGTATTTACTATATGGTTAGGGTTAGGATTAGGATTAGGGTTTGCTTTAGGGTTACTTGCATGTAATTATGCATAATTTATTGTTGTTATAATAGTAAGTACATGTAACTTGTGTAACAAGGACACCTTAAAGTGTTACCAAATATACACAACCTAACTAAAGGGATTAATCTTAAAAAAAAAATAAAATTTAATTTTAACCAAAATCAAAAAGACAGAAGTTAGAATTTAGAAAAATTAGAACGAGAAAAAACTAAATTAAGCCATGTTTACACACTGTTTTTACTATATATAAAAATATACATAAACTAACTATAGGGATTAATCTTAAAAAAAAAAATAAAATTATATCTATATCTATATACTGTATATATATATATATATATTACACACAAACTATTTTTTTTAATGTAAATTTTTTTTTTAAATAAATATAACAAAGGTTACTTGATCATGTATATGCACTGATCTGGTTATTTATTACTAGGCACTGTTACATTTATCTACATTAAACCATTTAATACATGAAAAATGACACATTAAGTTCACAATTAATTATCACGAAAATGAAAATTCAACTGAGAATACTTGCTATAACACCCAGCCCTTTTTAGAGTTTTTAGAGAAGATTTGGACCGGCTTTCTCTATTTTAAAACTCATTTTGGCACTGTGGGAGCACAAAGCCATATTAGATAACTGTAAATAATCCATGGAAGGAAAAGAGAAATTGATTTGATGAAATTTTAATATTAGTCTTTCGAGCACAACAGACTGATGGACACATAGCTCACCGGGCCTGTGGAAGTGCTGTGGTGAGCGTGACAGGGTGGGAGTGTAATTGTGGCGGTTGTAAATGGGCGAGCCAATGGAGCCCTGACTTGTCGACCGATGGAGTATTCGTTCTCTCATCTCGTAGTAACCCTGGTAAAAACAGGAAACATGCACCGTTAAAAAAAAAACACTATTGTTTCATCTGAAAATCTAAATGTGATCCACTTACAATACAACATCTTTGAATAAATTCTTGAATATTTGGAATGAAAATTAAACTGCATTTTTCCAATAAAGCACATAATAATAAATAAATAAAACTCTAAATCTGACTCACCTCAGCAGTTGGTGTGGGTGACCTGGTCTGAAACAAAAGGGGAAAAAAATTAAATACATGTACAAAGAAAACTTTGTTTTTTTATTATTATTATTTTTTTTATATATATTTTTTTTATTTATTTATGGCGGTGAACCCAAAATCAAATTTGAGAAATTATTCTTTGAGAAATGAGAAATCATATTTTGCTTTTTTTATTTATTTATTTTTGCATTTTGGTCTATATATTCATGGAAATTAAATACATTATTATCATATTGAAAGCAGTGCTGCATAATAGTTTTGTGGAAATGCTGATACTTTTTTTCATTAATTCTTTGATTAATAGAAAGTTCAAAAGAACAGCATTTATTTGAAACAGAAATCTTTTGTAACATTATAAATATTTCTACTGTCACTTTTTACAAATGTAATGCACCGTTGCATGCAAATGTATTCATTTTATTATAAAACATTAAGTGTGTTGCCAAAAAATGAGTACACTGCCTCAAAAAAGAGAGCTTTTTTTATCAAGTATTTATCATGGTAGCATTATATGCGTTTATGATTATTTATTTATTAAAAACCACTGCATTACAATAATGAAACACAAAAGCATTATTGTTTTACTTTAAAAAGAATCTAATGAGAGTCATCAGTGAAAATTATAGGACTTAAGTTTAAAAAGTAAAGAAAAGTATCTGGATGCCCTGCAGATAATTTGTGTGGCCTTAGCGGCTACAAAAGAGCACTCTTGAGCATCCATCTGAATCATAAAATCATAAATAGGACACAATACAATCTCCTGGACTACTTCAAGACTGCTACTCCACATCGAGTGTGGGATTTAGGACAGCACCAATAATATGGGAAAGACTGAGTGGAACAGCCTATCAGCAGACAGGTGAAAGGTCATGTGACTAACTTACTCTGTCTTCTGGCATAGGCGAACACTCTCTCCTGGAGCTCTGCAGCTGTCAACAGAAAGGTGTAGCCAGGTGAACGTGAAATAAAGTACTACTGTAAGTGAATAAATATCACTTTTATATAAGCAGAAAAAATGTATTAGTCTGTGTTCAATACCATACTGAACTCAAGAGCTCTGTTTCAAACCCTAGTTTGCGGCATTCCTGTTTAAGTGCCTTCTAAAGCAGCATCCTATAATATCATATAATAATTTCATCTGATGAATCAAATTTAAGTGCATATATGCAATGCTGCTGTAGAATTTGCCTAGAATGTGGCATCATTTTGCTACCTACTGAACCAGTCTTCACATCAGAAGCGTGTGACCTATAATGCTGTCTAGATAGAGAGGTCACTAGGGCTTGGAACAGAGCTTCGGTTTGACTTATTTTTACCTCTCCCACACTCTCTCTCTCCTCTGACTCATCCAGTGAGGTGGTGTAAAGTGGCTCATAGTTGATTAGATCTGGACGCTCAATGTCATAAATGGCTTTGACCCTGGGAATGGCTGCTAAATCCCTGTAATCAAGGATCTCATTGTCTACTTTTGCCTAGGGGACAGAAACACACACGGAGTCACACAGACATCTGCATTTCTACATGACAGCAGTGAAAATATAAAGTTCTATAAAAAGTCTCTTCCAGACCAATGTAAGGGTCTGAGCATGAGCATTTAAGGGGTCATATGATGCGATTTCAAGTTTTCCTTCCTCTTTGGAGTGTTACAAGCTGTTCGTGAATAGATAAGATCCCTAAAGTTGCAAAGACTAAAGTCTCAAACCCAAAGAGATATTCTTTATAAAAGTTGAGACTCGTCCACGCCCTCCTAAAACGCCTCGTTTAAACACGCCCCCACATGTCTACATGTTTTACTGGTTTTGTCTCATCGCGCCGGGACATGGCATCATATGGTAAGGGGCGTAACATTTCCATCACACGCTTGAGGTATTCGGCCAATCACAACGCACTGGATAGCTGGCCAATCACAGCACACCTCGGTTTTCAGACCGATGAGCTTTGTAAAAATCGACGCGTTTCAGAAAGGCTGGCCATAGAGGAGAAACAATAATGTACAGTATGTGGAAAATAATGTGTTTTTTTAACCTTAAACCACATAAACACATTTCATTACACCAAATACACAAAATAATGTTCTTTTTTAGCAATGACCCCTTTAAATAATAATAAATCAAAAAGCCACTTACGTTACAGTGATTGCTTTAATAAGTTAACATTTATATTGTAACACTGCTGTCAAGATTCACAGTAACAGGAAAGAGAGCCATCTATCAGACAGAGGACTTCTATAAGTTTTAACAGCCAGAAAGCTACAGGAGGTCTCGGCTAAGCCAATTTATAACACTGTAAAGTTCAATAAAATGTATGATAGTTATAAGCACTTACGCTACCGTCTACAAGTTTGATTTTTTTAAATGTTTTGGTAACACTTTATTTTAAGGTGTCTTTGTTACACGTTACATGTACTTACTATTATAATAATAATTAATTATGCATAATTACATGCAAGTAACCTTAAGCCAAACCATAATCCTAACCCTAACCAGAGTAAGTAAAGTACATGCAATTAATTAATATTACTCAGTACTTAAATGTATAATTACATTGTAACAAGGACACCTTAAAATAAAGTGTAACCAATGTTTTTTGAAAGAAGTCACCAAGAGTGCTTTTATTTGATCAAAAAACGGTAATATTGTGAAATATTATTACAATTTAAAATAACTGTTTTCTATTTGAATATACTGTGAAATGTAATTTATTTCTGTGATCCAAAGCTGAATTTTCAGCATCATTAATCCAGTCTTCATTGTCATATGATCTTTCAGAAATCATTCTAATACGCCGATTTGCTGCGCAAGAATAATTTCTAATCTTTATCAATGTTGAAAACAGTTCTGCTGCTTAATATTTTTGTGGAAATATATTTACACTATGCTGAAGCGATACACTTACATATATGGTGTGACCCGGTGAGCTAGGTATGCTTGAACCAGGTCTGGAACATATACTCTCGGACGACGAGCGTGTCGGCTGTGGAACAAGCAGAGGTTTAGAACCAACAACCTATGTATAACATAAGCAATAAATAAAAACATCTGCATTTGCATTTTCCGCTAAACCACTGGATGTTCACCACTGACGTGATTATTCAGTAAACCTGATAAATGTTGCATTAGCCTTTACCAGAAGAGTTGTATTACTGCGCATCACATGAGCCTAATGTAGTCTAACTTTTATACGTCAACACATTTTGTGACTGCTTGCACATGGCTGTAAAGAGATACATTATGACATATTAAAATATTCATGACCTACTGGCCAATCATGCTGCAGAAAATCAATCAGCTGATCAAAGCTAAGACTCATCATAAACAACAAAGAATGCACAACAAATCTAAAACGAGTGCGAGGAAAATATATTAAAAATACATAAATAAATCCTTCTTAGGATCAAAATATACATGTTGTAATATATATATAACATATTCAAATATAAATGTAAGAAAACTTTAACCTGTAAACAATGATCTATTGTGACGGATAGGACTAAATGATGACAGCATCCTGGAAACAAACCTAAAAGAAATCATTCATTTGCCTTCCACACAATGAATGAGACTCATCGATGGCAATTTCATGTTTCCGATGGCAGGAAATGCTTGAGGATCAAAATGCAAGTGCATCTGATATTACTCAGCATACATGCTAAAATGCTGAAATGCACCATGCGTGATTACAGCAGCTTAGCTTGATTTGAGGCCTGTTTGGCACAATAACAGAGGAACTGGGCAAAAACTCTCTGTTCCGTAGCACTAGCGTCTGTGAGATGGACCAAACCAGATGCTAATGATGGTTTATGGCTAAAACTGAGAGCAGGCGGTCTGAACACTGCAGTGTAGCTGCCAGTCAGGAGCACAGCAGCCTGCCGCCTCCAGGGGGCAGCACATGGTCATGCGATGCCATGGCGCAGCTAACAGCGAGTACAGTACCTGCCTTTCTGTTTTGCTGAGGAGAGCTAGAGACGCAGGCAATAGCTGTGGAGGAAGACACAGGGGTTTGGTTGGACATCACACAAGATTGTGAACCACCTAGTCTATTAGTGATGTTCCCGGAATGATTGTTTGAGCGACAAGTCTACTAAAAACAGCCAGAAGGAGAAAGTACAACCTCACAGCTAACAATAATATCTGTTTACTTTCAGAAAAGTGTTAGTAGAGAAGAACATACAGAGAGCAAAAACACAGGACACACATGTAAACACTGAATGACTTGGAAAGGACTGTACCCGCTGTGTCTCCTCGCCTCTGGGTGAATGTTTACAGCTTGGATGCCAAACTGTTGATCCTGCATAAACAGTAAAAACAGATGGTAAAAATAATTAAGTCATGTCAATTGGGTCTCTTTTTGACAAAGCATCTGACCTTTTTGTGGCGTTTCTTCAGTCATTCTGCTAAAATGTAATAAAAAATAACTAGCCTATATTGTGAGAAATTACTTGTTTTATTCAGCAAAGATGCATTCAATTGATCGAAAGGGGCAGGAAAGACATATAATTTGTATTATTTCACAAAAGATTTCTATTTCAAACGCACTGGAGTAATGATGCTGAAAATTCAACTTTGCATCACAGGAATAATTTACACTTTAAATTCTAATAATACTTCACAATATTATAGTTTTAACTGCATTTTTGATCAAATAAATGCATCCTAAAATAGCATAAGATACATCTTTCAAAAACATTTTAAAAAATCAAACCCAAACTTTTGAATGCTATAGTGTATCGCTGTCTGCCGCCATCCTATAGATAGCATACATAAGACAATACAATACAATATAAATAAATAGAAAATACATACATCTAAATTTAAAAATAGCTCTTTAGTCCCAGGCATTCAAGATTTATTTTTCAAAATCCATGTACTCAGCTTAAAACGATCCAGTGAAACTAGACAACAAAAACCTCACTGTAAACCAAACCACTGTCAGTTTATTATTTGAATTATAAGAAATTGATTTATTTGATTAAACAGTCCAGCAATTAAATAGCTAAAAAAAAAAATAATAATAATAAACAAATACACTTAATTTAAATGACTCTGACATTAATTAAATATTGACATCAAAAAGATCAAATTCATGTGTTAAAAAAGCTCAGTCCACCGTAGCAAACTCGGACCAGTCAAATCCAGAGCCACGTGTCAAGCACAGCTGTGATGAAACTTTCTACAATTATTTACATTGAATTTACATGATTACTTCATAATAGTGCTGGTCACAATAGTTGACCAGGCCTGTTAAATCATAAAAAAAGGCTTTTGACGTTCTGTTTTAGTAAAATGACAAAGGTTCAAGCATTCTGCAGAATAAATGTATATTATATGTGGCATCTGTAAAGGGTGAGACTCACCCTGCAGGTACATCTCCTCTCCTTCAGTAAACATCTGGTTACACCTGCTACAGCGAGCACAGCTGGGGTGGTAGTGCTTGCCCCCTGCCTGTGGAGAAACACACACTCAAAGTTAAACTGTATAACAGCTATTACAGAGAACTCAAACAGACTGTTATAGAGAAGCTGATGTTTTGCATGTGTATCATGTGAGACGACACATATTTTATTCAAATGACCAGAACCAACAAGCTTATCAAATATAATACAGAAATGTTCTGTGTTCGCAGACTCTGTTTAAAGAGTAGAAATCATCTGAAAACTTTTGTTTTCAAAATTATTTCTTTTAAAGTTGTAAATAAAACAAAGACTACTGGAGTACATTTTACAAAAAAAAAAAAAAAAAAAAACTTTTAGTTTTTCTTCTTCAAAATTTCACATTTAATTCAATGCTTAATTTAACAATTTAACGATGAATGCACAATCAAGGATCATTTCATGTTTAATTCACTTGCTGCTTCTGTAATTATTTGTTAAATTTACTAGTCATTTTAACATTGTTTACAATTATTATTTAATTTTATTTAATATTGTTTATTTTACATTCATAAACAACAACCAGTCTTGAGAGAGACTTACAGGTCCTGTGCAGTATCTTGTGAAACTACTCAAACTACTCAAAGTAATTTATACAAAGTCCATTTCACTCCTGAGCAGCGATGCACAAACACATTCCATTATAACAAACAGGAAAACAGTCACAAGTGTGATGAGAAAGGGCAACTGTCTCTCTCATAGCCAATCAGATTCAATTAACTGGATGAAACTTCCTGTTGCAATACTGTGGAGTCTGCTGTGAGCCTATTGTGAAACTCTAGATCAGGGGTGGCGAACTCCGGTCCTGGAGAGCCGCAGCCCTGCAGAGTACAGCTCCAACCCTAATTAAAACTCACCTGCCTGTAGCTTCCTAGTAACCGTTCAGACCTTGATTAGCTTGTTCAGGTGTGTTTGATTAGGGTTGAAGTGAAACTCTGCAGGGCTGCGGCTCTCCAGGACCGACGTTCGCCACCTCTGCTCTAGATGTTTATATGCGAGATATCAGAAGTGTGTAACATGCTTTTTTGCTGCAGATCTGTGTCGCAATCAGTGTGTTTTGTTGTGGGACATACAGGAGTATGATTTGTGCGGTCAAGTGATAAATATACTGTTCATCTAAAAACAGCGATTCGTAAATGGTGGGTTAGGATTCCAAAATGGGTCATAGGTCTGTTCTGAAAAATCTTGATAAGAAAAATAAGGAAATATGACCCAGACTACATTAAATACATAGATACACATGGTTTGTGCTGACCAGAACGTTTAATGCAGGGAATTAAGCAACTGATTACAATCTAAACAAAACATTTCAGTACTGTGTTGGGTTGTCACTTGATGGCTCATTCGATGAATGCAATTTTCTTTCCTGTGTTGACATATTTCCTATTCAAACAGGAAGTTGGACATATTCTGACAGGGTGCTGAAGTGTCTAAATGTTAGGCTATCAAATTATTTGCTTAAGACTTTAAGCTACTTTCTGCTTAATGTTAACGCATTAGATTGGGTGCAGGTCAGGGTCAGAAATGAACTTTTCTATTAAGAAAAAAACTTCTATGATGTTAATAGACGTACATTCTGATTTCAGTGAATTGCATTCATTTACTCAACAGAAACATGTGTGACTGGTTATAACGCTCAACACTGCATAAAAAGACATCTGATGCAACAAGAGCAGATCTAAATGTAATGCTGCAATCTACACTTTGCATTTAATTTTCATTTTTGACTTTATCTGCGACAGCCAAAATAGATTTGGTTTAATTGTGAAGGAGCATTTTTTTGGCTCCTCTTTATTTTTTTGTATTTTGTGGTGCATTTTTTCCTCAAGCCTCCGTTAATGTCCCTACAAAGAAATTGCACCAATATTTTTTGTGCATTTACTAGAAAAAGAAACTGATAGAAACTGTTTGTTTTAAATGTGTGTATATCTGTGCATTATGTTCACTGAAAAAAAGGTGTATAAAATATTTTCACTCATAAATGGCTAGTAAATTTCACAAAGAAACAGCAAGTAACACATTGAATTAAACATGACATTTTGAAGAAAGACCTAAATAGTGTTTTTTTTGTAATACATACTCCAGTAATGTTTCATTTACAACTTCAAAAACTGATTTTTTTTACACTTTAGATGACCTCAAAGCCAGTGTTATTTTAGTATTATTTATATAATATTATAACACATCATTATTTAATTCATTTTTATTTTTATATTTGCAATGTGCATTTCCAGTTTTAGTTTTAGTAATGTAATTTTAGCACTTCAACTTACTTATTTCAGTTAGCTGCCAAGTTGTTCATTTAATATCATTTAATATATTATTTTATTTCACTTATAAAAAACCTTTTTAATAGTTTTAGTTAACAATAACAACACTGCTCAAAGAAAAAAACTAAAAGCCACAAAAAAAGTATTTCAAGGTGTCAGTTTCTTATCAGTTCAGACCTGTGTGTGTGTGTGTGTGTGTGTGTGTTTCTGTACCTCCAGGACTTTCCCGGTGATGAACTGCTGACATGCTTCACACTGCACTCCAAACAAGACCTGATAATCGCGCTCACAGTAGGGGGCGCCATCTCTGCACACATACAGAAAACAAACCAATGCATAACCGTCATCCATCATTTTGGATGGAATGGATGGATTTTGTGTATAAATGTGTCTTACTTGCTGATGTATTCTCCAGTCAATACTTTGGCACAGGCCTTACATTTAAAACAGCCCAAATGCCACTGACTCTCTAGAGCCAACAGAGCCTGACCGTTCTTAATATCTCTGCCACAGCCCGCACAAACTGAAACACACACACACACACAAGAAAAACTCATCTGACACTCAGACTAACTCGACTGATGCTTTTTCCTGTTAAAAACGTCTTTGAATTCTGAAGTTTCACACAAACAACTCAGGTTGGGCCATTATTTTTGTGCAAAGACATGCAAATCATTTTTTAGACTTGATCACTATGTCATGAAACAGTATTTTATGAACACAACTTTGGGATCTAGCAAGGGTCTTGATCTATTACATCAGGACACTATTGACTCACACAGTGGCCTGTATCAACAACATTGCTGCATTAACTCCATTAGTGATATTTGCCTGGTGTTTTTTTCTTCACATTTTACTTTATACATTGTAGATGAAAGAAGATCAATGGCTTTAGTAGTCGAGCTTAAAGGCTTAAGTGGAAATTCATCTTATTTATTTATTATAGTAGGTGGATCCTGGCCAAAAAGCCCCCAAACGCACGGAAAAGGGAACAAAGGGAGATGGAGGGTCTGAATAATTTACCGTTTCACATGTATATCCATGCCAGAGGATCTCTAAGTGGCTTTACAGGATTTTATACAATCACTTTCTTTCCCATTAAGCTACTGTGTGGACACTTTTACTATAGTTAATGTATGCTGACGGTATATTTTATTTCTTTAATAAGTTTAAATATGCATTAAAGGGATAGTTCACCCAAACATGAACATTTGATGTTTATCTGCTTACCCCCAGGGCATCCAAGATGTAG
>NW_015557379.1:2737655-2743829 GCF_001515605.1 Sinocyclocheilus anshuiensis | reverse complement strand
GTGACGATACATTGATGTGTAAAGACACAAAACGATCGGTCTGTGCAAGAAACTGAACAGTATTTCTATCTGTTAGATATCTCCATAGATAGGTGGAGGTAATGCACTTATAAGTCTGCGATCCGCCGTAAAGCAAGAAGAAGAAGAAGGCGCCTCACACGCAGGCTGAAGAAGAAGATGCGAACGCGCTCAGGACAGTTCGGACAGTTCAGACATTGTGGTGAAAATCAGAGGTAAAAAACGATATAAATACTGTTCAGTTAGAAACAAAGTCACCTACATCTTGGATGCCCTGGGGGTAAGCAGATAAACATAAAATTTAGATTTTTGGGTGAACTATCCCTTTAAGGAAGTTGTGATTAATCTGATTTATAAAGTTTATGCATCAAAATTAAATAATGATAAATTTTAGTATGATGAAATGTGGAAACAACTTCTTTATCCCTTCTGGCTAGACACTTTTGGTTTTAAATTGAGTAAGATTTTGCCTAAATAAAATAAAATAAAACTAAAAAAAACAAACAAAAAAAAAGATAAAATAAGGAATTAAATAAGGAGTTACACTCTGTATAAAAATGAGCCTTTTTTGCATTGTGATATTTTATTTTATGATTTCATGTACTTTACTTTTGATTTTTGGTGATGGTGATTTACGGTAACAGTATTTCTACTTAAAGGGTTAGTTCACCCAAAAATGAAAATTAGCCCATAAATGACTCACCCTCAAGTCATCCTAGGTGTATGTGACTTTCTTCTTTCAGACGAATCCAGTCGGAGTTATATTAAAAATTGTCTTTGATTTTTCAAGTTGTTTAATGCTACTCAGCAGGTGTTGCATGCATCAGTCCAAAAAGAAGTTAAATAAAAAGCACCCATCCATTAAAAAAAAGTGTCTCACACGGCTTTTTATTAATCTGGTTGGAAATGCTTTTAATTGTCATGAATAAAACTAGTTATTTTATCTAGATTTTGAGTTGAAATATGACCCTGGCAATTTGAACTTCAGCGGTTATGTGACATTAACTCATATAGAGGTTTAGATGTGCGGTTCCTGCACTCACTGCTGGGTCCCACAACATCTTTGGTGGGTCCTGGAGACATGGGCTCTGAGCAGTACTGACACAGACAGTCCTTGCCATTGAACGTAACTCTGTCTCCAGCAGGAAATCGTCTCCTGCAGGTCAGAAAATATACGATCCCTGTTAAAACTCCTCTCAGTGTTGGACTTACCATAAACCACAATGACAATGACTGTATAATGTCCTGTGTGTGTGTGTCCATAGGCTCTTACTTGAAGATTGGTGTGTGTGTGTGTGTATGTGTGAGTGTCCATAGGCTCTTACTTGAAGAATGGTGTGTGTGTGTGTGTGTGTGTGTGTCCATAGGCTCTCACTTGAAGATTGGTGTGTGTGTGTGTGTGTGTGTGTTTTTGCTTGAGTGTCCATAGGCTCTTACTTGAAGATTGGTGTGTGTGTGTGTGTATGTGTGAGTGTCCATAGGCTCTTACTTGAAGAATGGTGTGTTTGTGTCCATAGGCTCTTACTTGCAGATTGTGCACACAAAACATGTTGGGTGGTAGGTCTTGCCAAGCGCAGTCACCACCTCCCCTTCCACAAACTCTCCACAGATGTTACAGCGGGTGCTGTGGATGCGCTGGTAGTCCAGAGTGCACAGATATTCTCCATTCTTCATGAAGAATCCTCCCTGAGCCAGATCGCATCCACATACTAAAGCAAAACACAAACAAATGCATGCTTTTTATGAATTATGATCAAAATGTTACAAGGGTGTAGAATTTAGTAGGGATGCTAGGGACATGTCCCTACCAATATCCAGTGACTAGTCTCACTTTATTTGCATCTTTGATTTAAACTTCAGTAGCCAAAATGGCAGAGGAAATAAATGTGAATATGAATAGTGTGCAGTATTGTTTAAAATTGTTTACTTAAGTTCCCGTGTGGCATTTTTTGTTGCAATAAAATGTTTAATTAAAATATATGTAAGTAAATACTGCTGTTTATTACTGTATACTGATATACAGTACTGAACTATATACTGAAATTTGAAAAATATGCCCTGAATATTTTAACCAAAATATAGGTAAAATATTCAGAGCATACAGAGTATTTTATTTCTTACATGAAAACTTTTGAATGCAATTGCTGTTTAGCCAAAATTATGGTTTCTATAAATGAATAAAAAGCACGCTTTTAAGCTGGTTCAGTGCACAAAGATCAAAGTACATAAATATAGAGATATATCTTAATGATGCCCACTGCATCTCTCTATATATATTTATTTATTTATATATTTTAGCTATATAGCCCAGTCATGTTGAAGCTCAATATAGCCCCAGTCCTACCTCATTTTTCAAAAATATTTTGTAAAAAAAAGTCACAAAGACTTGGAACAACAGCCGGTGAACAAATTATGACAAAAACTTGGGGGTAAACCTTGATTTTGCAAAGGATATAATGTTTTCTTTATCATGCATTTCTGTTCTTGTAACAGGATAATGCAGCATAATTGGCGCACTAGAAATAGCAACTGTAAAAACAAACCTCAGTGGAGGACAATGGCCAGACCATGATCTTGAGAAAACATAATAGTCAGAAAACCTTGAAATGTCTAATCTGAACCAACAGGCTATCTGAAACATATTTAGAGCTCATTGTGTTTCATTTTAAGCTCTTAAGAGCTCCTTTGGCCACTTTCTGTTTGGAGTCTGGTTTTCCAAAACACTAACACAAAAACAATACTGTCAGGTAACCATCTTTCATGGCTTTCCGCACCTCATTCTGGGTCCCTGTGGGGAGACTCGAGGCCGTGACTATTGCAGCGTGTGAGATTTACAGAGAGAACAAGCGAGTGGAAGTATAATAGACGTGTACAATGTGTACGTACTGTAGTATGCAGGAGAGCTCTGCGGTGCTGTTATGTAACTGACTCCAGTGTTTCTTATAGCCTTCTACACCATCCGCTCCGATAAAATGAGTTTATGCATTGAGAAACTTCTGCAGGGGCTGTATGAGGACAACTCAAACCCATGGTAGTTTCACAGATCATGTGAGAGAAATATGAATGATAAATATGCAAATTACATGTATTATTTTAATACTATAATTGAATAACATACTATTTACTATGGAAAAGGGTATTTAATGCAACTTTAACACTTTAAGTAAAAGGGTCTAAGAGCAAAAAAAGACTCATCCCAGCATCCCTAAATTAACCTGAACCAAAAAACGCACCACAACAATATCAGTCTACTAGGGAATAAACAATATGACAGCATGTTCTTTGAAAATGTGGAAATCATCACTGAATCATTTGATCTGATGAATAAATGAATAAGAAATGGACTCACAGACAGACACATTTCCTACAAGCTGACTTTCATCTCTGGACGACCCAGACACAAAATAATTCATTAACTCCAAGATTCAGATTTAAAACTTTTATTCATTTCATTCTGAGCTCATAGTTTTAGATTTAACTTTAAAATTACATGCATTTGCATGTGTTTAAGAAATTTAAGAATGATGTAAACATTTTCTAAATATAAACTCTTATTAAATATTAAATAAATATTTTAAATGTTTAAATATGTCTTTTGTTCTTCAAAAAACACTTTTTTAAAGGAATAGTTCACCCCAAAATGAACATTTTCTGAAAGTTTACTCACCCTCAGGCCATCCAAGATGAAGATGAGTTTGTTTCATCATTTGAACAGATTTGAACAGAAATGTAGTATTACATCACTTTCTCACCAGCGGATCCTCTGCAGTGAATGGGTGCCGTCAGAATGAGAGTCCAAACAGCTGATAAAAACATCCCAATAATCCTCAAGTAATCCACACCACTCCAGTCCATTAATTAACATATTGTGAAGAAGAAAAAAAAAAAGATACATTTTTAATTTCCTCCCCTCTCCATAATTTTGCTTTCTCCAGTGAAAAAGTATCTTCTGAATAAGGAGAAAAAAATATACAAAGATCAAGCACCATTTACAATTGAAAACAGTCCAAAACTGTTCTAAACAAATATTTTGGTGTGAGAGAATAACAGGGAATGAACTTTTTCACTGGAGAAAGCAATGTTATGGATTATCAACTCGCATTTTTGCCAGAAGAGACTGTGTAAAGTTAAAATGCCTTAATGATGTATTTGTTTTTACAAACATGCAGCTTTTCCCTTCACAAGATGTTAATTGATGGACTGGAGTTGTATGGATTACTTATGGATTATTGTAATGTTTTTATCAGCTGTTTGGACTCTCATTCTGACGGCACCCATTCACTGCAGAGGATCCATTGGTGTGATCCATTAGTGATGTAACGCTAAATTTCTCCAAATCTGTTCTGATTATAAAAACAAACACATCGACATCTTGAATGGTCTAAAGGTGAGTCAATTTTAAGCAAATTTTCATTTTGGGTAAACTATTCCTTTAAAGGAGACATATTATGCCCCTTTTTACAATATGCAATATAAGTCTCTGGTGTCCCCAGAATGTGTCTGTGAAGTTTCAGCTCAAAATACTCCACAGATCATTTATTATATCATTTTGAAAATGCCTATTTTGAGTGGAAGCAGAAACACGCTGTTTTTCGGGTCTGTCTCTTTAAATGCAAATGAGCTGCTGCTCCCCACCCCCTTTTGCAGAATAGAGTTGCGTCATTACAGCTCGGACCTGCTAAAAACATCTGTTTTGGTTCTGATTATCATGTTTATCGCGCTGAAATCATGTGCTTTAAACCACATGAAGTTTAAACTTCTGATATACGGTTTTCTGAGCACACACATCCGAAGCACACGGACAGAAAGCGGCTGTGACAGCATGTGAGTACTAAACTAAGTTCCCATTCACACACAAGTTTGTTAAAAACACACGAGTTATAAAAACAGTCGGTTATGTCTGTGAAGGTAAACAGCTGGGAAACAAATCGCATGTTTATTTTAGATCTGTGTGGCAGCAGCAATATACAGTAAATAAATCAATAAATCCACTGCTCTCTTGTCTCCTCTGAGGCTGGGACTCTAAATAATGTTCTGTGCTCGTCTGTGCAGCCAAAGACAGAACAGTTAGCATGTTTTGCTCAAACTTTCGCCATGGCATTAAGAGCTGGTGCACTGCTGTCGCTTGCGAAATCAAAATGATGGCGCCATGAGTGGAAGTTTACGGATTAAGGGGGATAATGAGATCCCTTTGCCACGTCACCGAGGGAGTGAAATCAGACGCGCTCGTTTTTTTCAGACGCTTGCAGAAAAAGGCTTACCAAAACAAAGTTACTGGGTTAATCTTTTTCATGTTTCCTTGGTTGGTAGATGCACCGGGGACCTGATTATAGCACTTAAAACCTGGAAAAGTCAGATTTTCATGATATGTCACCTTTAATACACATTGGTCTTATTGTACATAATCCGTCACATTATGGGAGTAAAGCAGGTTGTGTGCCTACAAACACAGAAAAGAATGATCTAGTTGTCTTTATGCTGCTCTGAAGTGATTAGATGATTAGATAAGCTGATTATTATTACACAGACTTACAGTAAGGATGGCATAATCCCTGAGGGTGTTGAACATAAAGTAGATGATTAGCTCTTACACTGATTATCTGCTCAGATTACTACAGGTCATGTTCAAATTCAACTCCAGTTTCTGTGTAGTCTGATCAAGAGTTGGCACAAAAGAGTTTAATATCTCATTCTCATTCTCACCTTGCACATTTATAATTTAAGAACTGTTAAATCCCTAGTTCAAAAATAGGCCTGCTGAGTCACTCTTTCTATCTTTTCCTCAGTCAATGTCATTTTGTCTCTGTCTGAGATTTATTTAGAGGCCAGTGAGGTCAGAGGTCAGAGAATGACATGAACTCAGTCCTGTGTGAGGAAAAAAGGGCTGGGTGAGGTATTAAATATTCAACATACTGTATATTTGAGATCTTTCTGTCTAGCTGAAGCTAAAAAGCACAACAAACCCAACAAACTACAACAAATCACGCTGCGTTTTTAGTGCTAAAAATGACCATATATGTAATATGTTACTTTTTAAGTAAAGCAATTAAGTGATACACTACTTTTAAAAGTAACTTTTTTAAAAGTGTTCCCCAAAAACACCTTAGCCCTGTGACTGTAAAAAAAAAAAAATAATAATATATAAATAATTATATA
>NW_015557379.1:2736693-2737258 GCF_001515605.1 Sinocyclocheilus anshuiensis | reverse complement strand
GACGTACGGATGGATGGATAAATATAGATGAATGGATAGATAGATAGATCGCTAACAGTATATAGCTAACTGTTTTAATTTATTCCTTTAATATTTCTAATATTACATAGTGAAAAAAATTTGAAGAATTTTTATTGATGACTGCAGTGTTAATATTTTAATTCTAGGCCTATAATTCATTGTATAATAGACCTGTTTAAAAATACCTTTAAAAAAAAAAAAAACATTTTAATTGAGGAGTAAATACAGCACGTCAGTTATTTGGTAATTATTGCGGGGCAAATTAATTGTACTAATTTTAATTTAATAATAAAAGTAACTTCATAATAATAATATTAGGCCTAATAAAAATAAGAATGTAACAGGTCTACATTATTTGGAAATGCCAAATATCTTAATATTGCCAACAATTGATGTTTTTGACAAAATCTCTGGCTATCGTCGACACAAGATCATCATCTTTCGGAGGTTATCGCTGGGCAGACAGCACGTTGCCTGTTACGTAATTTGGGCTGCCTTTTTGAGCACAGTGGCACTGAGAACATTATATTTCACACACTTTAAG
>NW_015557379.1:2734122-2736624 GCF_001515605.1 Sinocyclocheilus anshuiensis | reverse complement strand
TTAATGGGATTAGTCCAACGAATCGTTCGGTTTGTAAAGCGTACCAAACGGTTCAATATGAATACGTGTATCTTTACACCCCTAATATATATATATATATATATATATATATATACACATACATATATATACAGTATATATTTACACACACACACACACCCATATACACACACATATTATTGCAAATTAGTTTTGTAGAAAACTTCAATTTTATTTTATTTTATTTGAGTTGGAGCAGTGCAGGAACTGTCCAGCACACATGTGTACTTCAATTCTGATCACTACATAAATTCCATATTGTGTTATTTCATAGTTTTGATGACGATTATTCTAAAATGTGAACAACAAAAATGTACAAACTTTGAACTGTAGTGTATTAATCAATCCCCAAAAATTGTCATGTGCCACATATTAGATGTGACTGAGTCAGTCAGCTTGACTGGTTCTCACAGAGCAGATCTTGCATCATAATGCTGCTCTCTCTAACTGAAGTGGGACAGCGGGACAGAGGGAAAGTCTCTGGGTTAATTGGATCACAGCTCAGGCATGACAGGATTTACTTCGCAATGTAGGACTGTATTATATCTAGGACATTACGTGACTCAAGGGTTGCTGACAAAATAGTCAGCATAATCTTGAGTGTTTTGTTAAAAGCAGATGGATTTGGTGGGGTTACTATAATGACCCTGAGTGACGTGGTAAATCAGACACTATGTCAGTAAGTTCAGCACAAAGCATTGAAGCAAGAAAGGTAGTCAATGGTAGTGAATGTCACATAATGACCCTTGGGGTCATTATGTGGGAAAGTCGATGGCCTAATGGTTAGAGAGTCGGACTTGTAACCCAAAGGTTGCAGGTTCGAGTCTCGTACCGGCAGGGATTGTAGGTGGGGGGAGTGAATGTACAGCGCTCTCTCCCGCCTTCAATACCACAACTGAGGTGCCCTTGAGCAAGGCACCGAACCCCCAACTGCTCCCCGGGTGCCGTAGCAAAAAATGGCTGCCCACTGCTCCAGGTGTGTGTTCACGGTGTGTGTGTGTTCACTTTGGATGGGATGCAGAGCACTAAATCCGAGCATGGGTCACCATACTTGGCCACATGTCACATCACTTTCACTTTTGTCTTAAAAAAAAACAGAAAAAAGTTACGTTAAAAATATATATATTTCAAAGTCATATGAGCCTTATGATATGAAATTAGCATTACACAATGATTTCAGTAGTCCATAAATGAATAAAAAAACAAGTTAATAAAATATACTTATTATAGTTTTTGTTAATATAAAGCTTTTAGGTTCAAATGTACATAAAAAGTGTATACTGTATGTTCTAGTTTTTCATTGTATCATTCAACAACTTAACCCTGTAATAAAATATAATAATTACAATGTTTAAATTAATTATAGAAAAAAAAATATTAAAGTTTATGTTGTCTACTGCCATTTAAATTGTGACTCACTGTTGTTGGTAACCTCACCTGTCCATAGAGAGGTAATGCTATATTAATGCTATATTGACTACAAATACAAATGGGCCAGGCATATTTGTAAGACAGCATCTCAGACAGGGAGGATTTCACTTTGAATATGCAACCAAATGCACAAAACCTGTCAAAAACTGTCTACTTAACATTGTTCAGTAAAATCAAAAGAAAATTAATTTCTTATGCTTTTCTTTTGATTTTGTGCATGGTAAAATATGACCCAGACATGTTATTAGATTGTTGTGCTCTCAGTTTAAGAGCTACAAAATAGACAACAGTAAAAGTCCAGTATATACCTCTCCTTTTCTAAAGACTAATAGATTCGGTCTCTGAATATTTCGTATCATAATTCTAATTTACATCTCTTCCTCATTCAGCATTTGGCATCATGGCACTCAATATCTCCAATATATGTAATAGGGACTGACAGTTTGTATATGTGCATAAGACATTCATTCACTCACCTTTGCATGTGAAGCACTTGATGTGGAAGTGTTTGGCCTGCACTCGTAACACCTCTCCCTTGCACACCTCCCCACATTTAGCACAGTGTATCAAAGGCTTCTCCGTCTGGTGGTGAGCTTCCTGTGTATGGGCCACTGTACAGAAAGAACACAAAATTTGTCATTGTCTGTACTAGTACTTACAGAGCAATAGCGCAAGTATGTGTGGAATATGAGATGCTTGTGCAGAGCTACTGCATGTGAAATACAATATTCCATTAATTAACATAGTCCACTTTGGCCTGTATTACAAAGCCAAGCTTAAGTACACTTCTATGCAAAGGTTTAAGGTCAGAGTTTTTTTTTTTTTTTGGAAAGGATGCATTAAAATGATGAAAAGGGAGGTGAAGACATTTATAATGTTTAAAAAATATACACATTTACATAAAAAAATGTTGTTCTTTGGAACTTTCTATTCATCAAAGAATCCTGACAAATAAAGTGTATTATGGTTGGTTTCCAACAAAAATAAGCAGCACATCTGTTTTCAACATTGATAATAATAAGAAATGTTTCT
>NW_015557379.1:2731989-2733737 GCF_001515605.1 Sinocyclocheilus anshuiensis | reverse complement strand
TTTGAAATTGTAATAATATTTCACAATATTTCAGTTTTTACTGTATTTTTGATCAAATAAATGCAGCCTTGGTGAGCAAGAGAAACATTTCAAAAACATAAAAAAAATCTTACCACAAACTTCTGGATAGTAGTGTATGTCTAAACAAAACAAGTATCACTGCACATTTGAAATCAAATTGCAAACAGTGCTGAAAACATAAAAAAGTCACACAACTGTATAAATGCATGTCTCTACCTCCAATAAATTCCATACAGCAGATCCTGTACCGTCAAATATCCCTTTCAAAAATACCACATCACCTCAGACGTCCACAAAACCTGATTATCAATTGTGCTATTATTGCGATCCTCTATTTGTCAAGGTTCTGCATTGGCATTGATGGTTTCATGAAGAACCTTTAAGATCCATGGAATCTTTCCATTCCACAAAATGTTCTTTATAGTGGAAAAGTTTTCATATTGTTAAAATGCTCTTGACACTATAGAAAAAAGTGGTCATTTTTAAGAACTGTTCACTGAAAGGTTATTTGGGGAAACCAAATGGTTCTTCTTATGGTGAAAACCCCCATTTGGAGGCTTTATTTTTAAGTGTACTCCATTCTAACGCACCATTCCCTCTCTCAGCTGAGTCTACACTAATCCAGGAGGAGCGACTGATTCTGTCCCGGAGTGTCGAGCATCAAACACAGACAGTGCCTGCGCTGCCGAATCACCATCACAGGCAAGGGCACCAGTGCATGTGTGCTGGATTGTACGAGTCTCGTGGGACATTCATTTCGCAGACGCAGACTTTTTTCATACATATTTATGAGGCGACTCTCTTTCCCTGCCCCCTTTCCACACCCTCTCCACCCTCCCGTCCCAGGCCAAACAAAGAACTGGAAAGTGGGATCAGAGCCGTATCTCTCACTGCCAGAGCTAAAGCACCATTATCCTCCAAACATATTCAGTATTCATGAAAATATCAATGAAATTGCAGTTGAAAACATGAAAAAGGGGAACAAGTACAGTGAGATAAAATGTAAATGAACCAGTCTCAATAAAACAAGATTTGAGTGGTGCTTGCTCATGCAAAAATCACTGACAAGATGCTATGGATGGTTGCTAGGGCATTTCTTTTATGTATTTATTTATTTGACTATATTAGTAGGACAGTGTAGAAGTGACAGGAAGGAGTGGGCGGGATCAGGAAAGGTCCTCAAGCCGGGATTTGAACTCAGGACGCCCATAGCACAACGGCGCTATATGTTGACGCTGCCCACAAGGCTATCAGAGCCAACTGCTAGGGTATTTCTCAGAGGTTTCTAGGTTGTTTCTTATTTGCCACCAAAAAAAGTTAATCAGTGGTATAAAAACTGAAAGAGTATTTTCTTGTAAAACTGACTCCAATAATCTGTTTTATTTACTTTATTAAACTTCGAAATTTCATTATATATATATATATATATATAAATTACAGAATACACTGTAAAAAATGTCATAATTTTTCATGGTAAAAGACTGTAAAAATGATAAATATAAAAACTGTTAATTGGTTAACGATAAGATCCCTTACCCTGTATGGTGAAAAAAGTGAAAGAACCAGTAGTTAACTGTAAAAAATACAGAAGCAACATTTTAAGTTTTACAGACTGTACCTAAATTTACAATTAAAAAAATGTCATCAACATCCAACCCTAATGTACTCTAATGAGAATTCTGGGAATGTCAATTTACAGTTTTCACAGTAAAGTATAAACAATTTTT
>NW_015557379.1:2728335-2731839 GCF_001515605.1 Sinocyclocheilus anshuiensis | reverse complement strand
TTTTTTTTTTTTTTTTTTTACTTCCTCAAACTGAACATTTCACAGTATTTTACTGTAAAATTACATGTAAAGTTTTTATTATTAAACAAGTCTTATTATTAATGTTAAAAACATCTGCTCTGGTTTAGGGAAACAAGTAACTTTTTTTCAGGATTCTTTGATGAATAGAGTTCAAAAGAACATCCTTTATTTGAAATAGAAATCTTTGGCAAAATTATAAATGTCTTTACTGCCACTTTTGATCAATTTAATGTATCCTTGCGAATAAAAAGTATTAATTTCTTAAAAAGACTCCTACAATTCTACTAGGAAAAAAAACTCTTACCAGTAGTTCCCTTATGCTGTATGGTGAAAAACTGTAGTTGACCTAATGTAATTTTACAGTAAAATATTGTTAAATGTTAAATTTTTGGAAGTGAAAATGTGACGATCCAGTGTGCATTCCCAAAAAAGAGGTCATCTTATAATTTACACATAGATATTCTGGTCTCTAGATATGAACCAGGTCTTTATGGAAGCCTGTAAAAAATCTATTAAAAAAGTAACTGTGACTTTATATCTCACAATTGCAAGCTTATTTCTGTCGTATAACCGTTCTTACAGTCTACAAGCCATATAAATGGCTCACTAATGTAAAAAACTGCACTGATGGGTCCCACATGTTTAGTAGCAATAATACAGGAGAGTAGATGACAGCTACTGTTCTTCAAGTACTTCATCCAAACTCTTAGTGAAGCTTTATAAAACACTTCCTCCACACAAGCAGGCATTTATGCTGATTAAGCTCTGAAGTGGCACAAGATTAAGTGGGCTGGTCAGAAGAGTTAACCTCTAGCTCTGAGAGCACAGCATTACTGATATTACATCAGCATCACAGACACTAAAGCCCGACTGACTCGCTCTACTGACTACTACAGACAGCTGCCTTCACTGGGATGAAACTAGATTAGTGTATGATAGGGAATGCAATTCATTTCAAAAGAGTTTTGCAATAGCATGTTGCTAAGCTAACAACACAATACTCTAGTAACTAGAGAAATACACAGAATACACAAAGATGGAGTACATTTTTATCAATACTTACAACATTTGTCCAGATTCATCTATCATTTTAGATTTATTTGCTTTCCTGCAAGCAAAGTACAGTTCTTTATAGGATTGGCTTCTCATGAAGGGTACATGCAATTCCATCTTAGAATTTGGACAAAAATACCATGGCATTAACACTACATTTACCATGTTTTGGGGCCTTAAATTCCAAAGTACACTACCCTTCAAACTTTTTTTGGTAAGAATTTTTAATGTTTTTGAAAAAAAAAAATCTCTTATGCTCACCACGGCTATATATTTATTTGATCAAAATACTATAAAAAAAACAGCAGTACTGTGAAATAGCTTATTTCTATTTAAATATAATTTAAAATCTGATTTAATCCTGTAAACTGAATTTTCAGCATCATTACTCCAGTCTTCAGTGTCACATCATCCTCAATCAATCATTCTAATTTGCTGATTTGATGATTAGCAATGTTGAAAGAACCGCATTTATTTCAAAGATAAATATTTTACATTATACATTATAAATGTCTTTACTGTAATTTTTTGATCAATTTAATACATCCTTCAAAAAACAAACAAAAAATATATAATAATGACTGCTTATAATTATGCTTATTATAATTACTGCTGATTAGGCTATATTAGAGTGGAGATGTTTTGTTTGTTGTGTATCAAACTTGGTAGAAACTAACCACATTAAATGCCACCATGGGCACCAAGTGCAAAATAAAAATAAAAACAAAAAAATTAAAAAAAAGTATTTTATTATAAAAAATATCTTACTTTTACATGGTGATTTTATATGACCATTTTAGCAGTGTTTGCTTGTCCCTTTATGTATAAAAATAGAAATCCTTGGCACTTTTTAGACATTTTTATGCCAGCAACCCAATACTGTAGTATCACATTATTACATATTATCAAATTACTTTTGATTTTAATTATTTAAAAGGAAAGAGCTAAATATATTCTCAAATAAATCAATAACAAAAGTCTATAAGGATATAAATCTATAAGGACAAATCTCAAAATAATTAACTTGGTATATTTTTAAATCAAGTGTACCTACATGTGAACTCTCAGGAAAAAAAAGGTATAAAAGTTGTCACTAGGGTGGTACCTTTTCAAAAGGCACAACTTTGTACCTAAAGAGTCCATGTTGGTACCTTAAAGGTTCATATTAGTATCCAAAGTGTACATCTTAGTACCTAAAAGGTACAAAAGTGTACCTTTTGAAAAGGTAGCGCCCCAGTGACAGCTTTTGTACCTTTTTTTTTGCTGAGAGTGTGGAAGCATACAAATATAAATTTTACACTTGCAGTCTTCCCTCTACAGTATTAAAACAAGAATATGAATGTTCCATTTATATTCATTAGTCAGTGCTGGAAATGAACCTAAACACTGCATCTCTGCAGATGAACTGCAGCAGGGATGAGACGTCTTTAAAGAGACACCCTAAAAGCGAAAGAGGCCACTGCAGGCGAGACACAACAATGGCATCTACCTTCCTGTGAGTGTTGCTATGGCAACGGCTGCGGTCTGCGCGTGTCTACCTCACGCTTCTGCATCCCATTTAAAACTGCAACACTGCCGAAACAACGGAGATGTGCCGCAAACTCAGATTAAACAATCCCACAAATAACTGACCGACAGCTCTGATCCAATAACCTGCAGACCTGACAGGTACGACTCTTTCTCTTATATAACAGTTCCTGTGATTCAGATAGCACACGGTGCAACCTGGACATAAACTAAGATCATCAACATGTGTTGAGCCAATACAGCATCACAATCACCTTAAATAAGAGGTGGGATCAATCCAGCATCTCTACAGATGAAGAACAGCATGTGATCCTCAAGATTCACTTCTGATAAACCTCTTGAAATGTATAGAAGTGACTATTTACTCTTAAAAGTGTGCATTGTGACCACATTGAGATTTAAAGATGGTCAGTATCTCTCGCCAAAACACACACACTCAATTACCTTTTTTCTTGACCATGACCATCAGTGATAAGTGCAGATGAATCAATAATCAGCAGCGGTAGAGTCGTATCCAGTGAGATGAGAAATGCAGCATCCAAATAGCAGAGCAAAAAAATCTAATACGGATTAATAAAAGAAGAAAACGTGAATGACAGAAAGCTGAACGTGTCCTATAACAACAGAGGCAGACGGGCGCGTGACTGCTCCCCTGTACCCCTCTGTCTCCTCCTCCTGACGCCCCCACCCGTCCGTCTGTCCCATCCCCCTTTCGGTCTCATTAATCTGAGGACTCGCCCATCTTCCTCTGCAGTCTAGAAGTTACCGGCTCTGCCAAGCAGTAGCTGCCAATTTGTCTGATTACACTAAAAACAAGCATTTAACAAGTCAAGTGGTTCAGGGTTAATATATATATATATATATATATATATATATATTAGCTGACAAAAATGGGTAAAACCT
>NW_015557379.1:2724601-2728304 GCF_001515605.1 Sinocyclocheilus anshuiensis | reverse complement strand
CACACACACAATAAAATAAAATAAATACCTGAATAAAATCACACTCTTCACCTTTAAATGTTCATTTTAAAATGTTAAATGTACTTTTTTTCTAAACTACTACACACAAAATGTCATACCCTGACTGATATATAAGATAAACCACAAAAACAGCTCTAAACTCTATGAAAAGCAAATAAAATAAATAAACATCTAAAGCACAGAACAGGCCTAAAATAGAAATAAAATATATAAATGGCACTAAATAAATACATATTTGAAAATTGAAATAAAAATATTAAAATACATAAAAAAATAAAAATAAAAATATTCTTCACTTCAAAAATCATTTGCCCAACATATGCAGTCAGAATAACTAAACAGACAAGTCAGCGACTGTGCGGAGACAGACCGGCCGTGCCGTCTTCACCTGACGAATCCTTACAGATCACACACGCTTGTCTGGATTATGAGAGCAGACATTACATGATCTGGTTTTAATCCACCATGAATATCCCTGTGATCCTATTAGCCTCATCACAGTACAACAGCTGTCTGAGTGACGCTCTACATTAGCAGAAAGGACTCATGACGAAACAAAACATTCTGCAAGTAACATATAAATTGTACATATTGTAGTCTGTAGACTCTGGGATCATAATTTCTGTTTGTTAAAATGAGTACGATGATTTCACAAGCATAAACCAAAAGCAAAGCAGAATGCACTTTTCTGATTGTGAACTTGCTTGTAAGTGCCAAAAAACAATAAAGTCAAAGATTTAACATCACTACCCTTGAAAATGTTTAGCAAATTTAATCATTTCTTCTTCAAAAGTGCGTATTCAATGTAAACACAGCTTATCTTCCAGGTTTACCGGTACATCCCCAAAGGCAATCAGAATGAATCTGGAGATTTCAGACAGCTTTTTCTGTGCGATTCGCATCAGGTGGCGAGCGAATAGGCGATCTGTTGGTGAGACTAGATCAGAGGGAACTTGAGGATCATCAACCTGAGAAGGCTGCTTGACCTCAGAACACTTCCTTCGCATTAAGCATCAATGGACACCTTTCCGTAAGTAAAAACATATTTTACCTCATCATAGACTGGTTTAGTGCACAGCTAACACATTATTTCTCGTGAAAAAATTTGGAAACATTTGTTTTGGTACACTAACAAGACGACATGCAGTTCTGCATCCAATTTAGATCTAAAATTGTTTCACATGCATCAAACTCACAACAATTTGTTCGAATGACTATGCAAAAGCACTGCACTATTAAATAATTATGGCTCACTGTTATTTACATAAGAGCATTTTCATTGATTTGTCATCCCATTAATAACACCGCTGCAAGACTCCACACTTACAGTGTGTCTCTGCCCTTCTCAGATGACCCTGTAATAGCTCTTAGTTCTCCACTGTATGTCAGGAAGCACACTCCTCTCATTGGGCCAAACAGATCTATACAGTAGATTCTGGAAAGCAAGGCTGAGGAAAATGCAATTTGAAAATAAATCGACAAATATGTAGTTACAGGCCTTTTGCACAGGATGAGTGCAATGCAATGAAAGAAAGGTCGCAATTGATGCTTTTCGACTACTTTTAACTTGACTTAAAATGTAAAAAAAGAAATGTAGGTTTAACTAAGCGACTGTTGTTGTTTCATTGTCCCCATTATCTACAAGAAACACAATGACAATGGGAACAGACAGTTCAAATGTTTGGGGTCGGTAAGATTTTTTAATGTTTTTGAAAGAAGTCTTATGCTTTTCAAGGCTGCATTTATTTGATCAAAAATACAGTAAATCTGTAATATTTACAATTTTATTATTACCATATGAAATGATGGTTTTCTGTTAGAATATATTTTAAAATGTAATTTATTCCTTTGATGCAAAGCTGTATTTTCAGCATCACTACTCCAGTCTTGTGGAAACGGATACATGTTTTTACTTTTACTTTTATTCAGGATTCTCTGCTGAATTAAAAATCTAAAGAACTGTATTATTATTTAAAAATGTTTTGCTCCATTATAAATGTCATTACTGTTACTTTTGACCAATTTAATGCATCCCTGCTGAATAACAGTATTCTTTTTTTTTTTTTTTTAAATAATAAAAATAAACTTAAAAAATCTTATGGACCCCCAAATTTTGAACAGCAGAATAAGTAAAAATTTCTTCCTTAAGAAAATCTAAATTAAGTTCCGTTTCCACAGGCCACTGATCAGTATGTGTAAATCTTTACCAAAACAACAGCAAATCCCAATAAATCCAAAGACTGAGGAAATCTGACATGCTGGATTTGACTGATGGTTCTCTTGTAATATTAAAGCCTTTTTGGTTGCCTCAAGCATGCTTGAAGAAGTTTACAGTTACATAAAACTTAAACTCATTTTCAACAGCAGTAACCATCATTTTTGACATCCGTTTAGTGATTAATACATTGCATAATGCTCTTTCCTCTTCATACACACACCCAGAAAAGTTTTATGTGTCAACATGTTTCCTGGCATTAAAGATGGGAACTACCTCTTGATTAGCATAATTAATTACTTTCATCCCATTAAAAGCATGCAATCCCTTTTTAGCAATCGAGACATTCACTTTCATAATCTGCTTTAGCACACTAAAACCAGTGGAAACTCCACTAACATAAGCGAAGCATTTCTACTGAACGTAAAAGGGTTGACCAGCCATTAAACATCTGTTTGGACAGGATGATCTTATTTGTATGCATATACAAATTGTTCATTGTCCATTTTTGAACATTCGGAAAGACACTGACAAATACAATGTCCATATGTATTGTACTGACAGTATCCAAAATGTATAGCCTTTCACATTTGCACAACTTTTAAAATTCTGTCAGAGTCAAGACGTTTTTATGAGAAAATCCAGACAGAAATTGTAAAAGTTGGTGGCCCTCTTTATATACACTGAACAAAATTATAAAAGCAACACTTTTGTTTTTGCCCCCATTTTTCATGAGCTGAACTCTATGTACACAAAAGGTCTATTTCTCTCAAATATTGTTCACAAATCTGTCTAAATCTGTGTTAGTGAACACTTCTCCTTTGCCGAGATAATCCATCCATCTCACAGGTGTGGCATATCAAGATGCTGATTAGACAGCATGATTATTGCACAGGTGTGCCTTAGGCTGGCCACAACTCTATTGCGGTTACACACTCTCGTGATGTTGCTGTATGTGGTCACGAAAACTTATTGCGGTTTTATAACAAGTGATTTTAAGCTGTTGAAATGCAATCAGCAGTGAAAGAGAACTCATTTCAGAATATTCAGAGCACATATTAAATTGCCCCTTTTATGCCATTTCCAATATTGCCTTTCATGCAGTGTGTAATGTAGCTGTATGTGAATATAAACGATCTGCAAAGTTGTAAAGCTGAAAGTGCACAATAAATAAAGTTATTGTCTCCCAAAATAAAGAATCGACTCTGAACAGCTGAAACGAGTTGTTAGTAATTCGAATCCCACTTCCGTGACGGCTACACGTCACAGAGTATCACATTTGCATAATGCGCACCTATGTTCTACACGTTGTTCTACAACTTGACCCTGCCCACAAACACATCATTCTACTGACGACTGCTTCTCTAATCTCGAGGAGTTCAACGCGGAAAGATGGATCAGTATCCTGTTTATTTGGACCAGCTGCTCCACTGAATCACAACCTGTAAGTATGATAAATAATAGATG
>NW_015557379.1:2721017-2724475 GCF_001515605.1 Sinocyclocheilus anshuiensis | reverse complement strand
TTCAACGCGGGATTCACAAAACGCTTGCTGTTGAAAGATGGATCAGTATCCTGTTTATTTGGACCAGCTTCTCCACTGAATCACAACCTGTATGATAAATAATAGATGTTTATATTTTCTATAGAGTGTTCAAAATACAGAACTATTGAAATAGGTGTATCGTTTCCAACACGCGCTGTACGCCGTAGACCAATCACAACAGACTAGGCCATCTGACCAATCAGAGCAGAGCAGGCTCACGGAAAGGAGGGGTTTAGAGAGACTGAATCTTTGAACTGCTTCGAACGAATCGTTTGAGAATCGCTGGAAAATGAGGTTATATTAAATGCATATTTTGAGAAAATGAAAGCGTTTTTTGACCTTGCATGCATATAATCCTATTGTATGAGACTCCCAAAACAATATTAGGAACCGTAAAAATGGCATAATAGGGGCACTTTAAACGATTTATTTTTGCCGCTATATAGGCTTTGAACGGTTAAGTACACACACTTGTATGTGCCAAAATGCCCCGTTTTTGCAAGTATCCTCGTAAACACAGTAATTTAGGTCTCATGTGAAAGGATACAACTGAGAAAAAAAGCACGTGTGTAACAGTATTTTGGATCTGGGCAGCTCTTAAAGTGACAGCAGTCTAATATTCCTTCTAATAGTCATTCATGTTAATCAAACAACAAAAGAGAGAAAATCTCTCACTGCTCTTGACAAAATCACTTTTGTAACTTTAATAATAAATATATATTTGATTTACAATATGAATATGCAGCGTTTTTATTCATTACACAATGTATGCATTTCTTATTTGATTGTTCTATTGTATTTTTTTTTTGTCCTATTGCGTGTAATTAGTTTCTTATACTTATTTATTCGCTGACTGTTTACTTGTCTTCAGTGAGCTTGAGTTTTTTTTATTTTTTTTTATTTAGGCTAGTTAGTTGTTTGTGATATTGACACTGGTGACAAGAATTATGAAATTTGTATGGTAACAAAAATTTTGATATCATAAAGAACTTATTTAAAGCAAAAATAATTATATTGTGATATAAGATTTTGGTCATATCGCTCACCCCTACGCTAATAAGATAAAAAGAATAATGTGTGCATACCAATGTATTTGTGCTAGAAATACACTTTACATGCAAATATATGAATACTAATGAAATCATGTTGGAGGCAGAGACACAACATAGCTAGGACACACTAAGTTTCTTATAAACGTACCATTAAACTGTACAATTACCATTGCTCAGTTGATCATTGGACTAAATTTGACCGATTTCTGGAGCAAAACGAATTTAAATGACATTCAGCTATTCCATAACTGTTCATACCAGGTGATAGGCTCTCAGTCAGGTAATAATCTTCAGGGTTGATGAACGGCAGCTGTTGCATCACAGACTCTTTCGGGACGAGGTACAGCACTTCTGCCACACGTCCGTCCTCTATGACAGATATGCGTTTGACGGAGTTTGTGCGTTTGATCCGAGTGCGATCCACTTGCTGACTGCGTCCAGATCCGCAGAGTTTCCCCAGGCGGTTCAGAGTGGGAAGGGAAGGCATGGCGGCGGGACCTCAGAATTCTCAATTAGTATCACGTACAAGCAGGTGAGTCTGCAGAGAGGGCCAAACTCCAACCAAAAGACCTCTGATCTTCAGATTAACAAATCTTAAATCTTCAACCAAATGCTCGCTCGTCCCAATTAAGCGATTTCCAGATTTAATGCTCCTCACCTGAAAATGATACGTCTTACCTCTGCTTCAGGTGAAGACCACAGGTGAACCCCATGCCAGAGTGGAGAGTAAGGAGTGGCTCGAATAGCTCCTGCCTTTTCCTAAGCGGATTAACCCTGACGTCTACTCTGTGATTATCTCTCGGACGGGGCCAAGCAATGCCACCATAGTATCTGCAATGGTACAAGCTCCTTGGTGAGAGAAGTTTACCGACACAACTAAAAATACTGTGCTCTATATCCAAATCAAGAATCAGTTCCCAAGCACAGACTGTTTTCTATTAATACACTCTTAAAAATAAAGGTTCTTTATTGGCATTTATGGTTCCATGAAGAACATTTAATATCCACAGAACCCTTCCATTGCACCAAAGGTTCTTTATGGTGGAAAAAGGTTCTTTAGAATATTAAAATGTTCTTCACATGAAGAAAAAAAAGTCCTTTAAAGAACCATTCACTGAAAAGTTAATTAGGGAACTTCTATGGCACTGCTTCGAAAACCCCTTTATTTTAAGACTGTACAACTGAAATGTAATGCACAAGATTAGCTGGAAACACATCTGTGCCTATTCTGATAGAAGTAGATCAGTAATAATGCTTAAATTAAATCTTTAATCACAGGATTTTCTAATTTAGAAAATCTAATTTCCAAAGAAAAGCCATCAAAATGAAACAATCAGATGTAACAACAATTAAGAGACTATATTGCAGCAATAATCAGAATGTTAATTTTTTCCCATACTTTAAACTACTGTATAGCCCAAATAATGTCTTGCAAGTCTTAAATGAGATTAGAGATGCAACAACCATTGCAAATTCATGAATCCCACCCACACCTCACCAGTTGTTCCTTCGCCCCTGGAGAAAATAGGTGAGAACATATGGTCATAAATTAACACAGGGACTTGACTCTCTGGAAAAAAGCCAGTTTATGCTACTGGGAATTGTCTCTTAAACATACAGTATATGTCTCTTCTGTTACACGGTCATTGCAATCAGCTTTTCATTTATTTTTGACCTTCATTTAATATTGAAACTACAGCTAAATTTCCTGTTGTGTTTGCTGCCTGGTGGACCTTCGTTATGGGTTTTAAACCTTACTGCCAACTTTCTGGGCAGAATACCAGTTTGTGGTAAGTAGTGATTGCATCCAGCCAATGTAAAATAAAAATAAATAAATAAATAAATAACAATTAAAAATATTAAAGTATATATATATATAAATTTTACTAGATCGACATTATGAAATGAATAAAGATATAATTGTAATATAATTAAAATAAAATATTAAATATAATTATATAAATATATAATTCTAAAATAATTATATAATCATTTATTGAAAATAAAATCGATAAAATAATGAAGTAAATAAATTATAATATAATATTTAATAATACAAAATGCACATAATTCACATGCAAACAAGATCTGATAAAAAACTGGTAAATTACACTCATATTAATCATTGTAATTCAAACATTGTTTAGGAAAAAAACACTGTCCATATAGTGCTTTAGTCACTGTCATTGACTGACCGAGATAATTCACCAAATGCTAATAAATCCTGGAGAAAAGCACCAACCCACAGTGTGACGAGTGGGGGCGGGGCCGAGAGCCGTGGGAACGGAGCGAGGCTGGTGGAGTAATTGATGATGAGCGACACCTGCACCCCTCACCGGTCTCGAGTCCCACAGAAGAGCTCCGGAAGGATAAAAGGAGGAGCTA
>NW_015557379.1:2718110-2718638 GCF_001515605.1 Sinocyclocheilus anshuiensis | reverse complement strand
GTCTGCGCCCGTCCGCCATGATTGGGGAGGAGCAGGGAACGGGGGCCTCGCTGCCGGCTGCCCTCAACAGGAGGAACCATCGCCGTCCGCCAGGAGGCGGAGGAGCGGTGGGCCATCCACCAACGGATGTCCAGTACCATCGCATGGCACCGCGAGTGAAAGCCTCTCAGCCGGTTGAGGACCAAGCGGCAGTGTGTCCGGGAACCGGACAGATAATTTTTTCTTTTTTTTTTCTTTTCCTCTCTCCCCTCTCTCGTATCTGTCTCTCCTCATCCTTCCGTCTCCTTTTCTCTCGCCTCGTCTGTCTGTCCTTACCCCCAGGTATGCCGCGGCCGCCGTGATCGGCTCCCCCAGAGGGGTTGGGGGAGTAGAGCGCAGTCTCGTGAGTTGTCAGTCCTGCGAGGGGGGATGGGGGTATGTGACGAGAGGGGCAGGCCCAAGAGCCGTGGGAACGGAGCGAGGCCGGTGGAGTAAATGCTAATGTGCTAATGGAGCTCCGGAAGGATAAAAGGAGGAGTGACGACAGTG
>NW_015557379.1:2702060-2717972 GCF_001515605.1 Sinocyclocheilus anshuiensis | reverse complement strand
GAGAGAGGACCAGGCCTGGACTTTATTTTGTGTTTTGTGTGCGGCAGTCGTCCGCGAGGGGCTGCCGCTTTACTTTCATTTTGTGTTTGTTTATTTTATTAAAATCTTTAATGTTCGCCGGTTCCCACCTCCTTCTTCCCGACCTACGAACGTTGTTACACACAGCCTTTATGAAATTACATGGCCAAGAATCAGATTTAAGAACAGACGTGTGGTGCTCTGACAGGCCCCGCGGAGGGTCTTTCTGCACTCAGATGCATTAGACTTTTATATTTGCTAGCTATCTTATTATTGTTTGTATCTTGTTTGCATTGTCTTTATTTGATCCTATTGTTTTTAATAAACTACTGTATGATTTGTACTATGTAATTATTAAATTTTCTAGTATGCATTTTTTATTAAATTTTCTTTTAGGGTGACTTGTAACATCTTGTCCAGGGACTACGGATGAAAAATAGCCTTTGGCTAATTCTGGTACATTTACAGGAATGTTTTATTAATGTACAATGTCCCTGTCAACTAAATAAATAAAATAAAAATAAAAAAAAGAGAGAGGCCGTGGATCAGCAGATTATGCTTATTAAACAGACATAGGCTGTGTTCCAAAACCTACAGAAATGCCTACATAAGTAGCATTTTAAGAAAGGTTGTTCAAAAAGGCAAATATCTTGCTTTAAGAACTTCTTTTGGCCAAACTGCTGCATCATGTTTACGCTTGACGAAGATGGTAACTCCATATTGCAATACAACAACTTTTACTGAAAAATCTGTATAAGGACACATACGTTTATGATATATATTTGTGTGTAGACATTTACGATTTATTTAATAACAAAAAGAAAGCATTTAATCTATTTGAAATTTGAATATTATGTTCAGTTTTTGTGTCATATTTAATATTTTCTAATATTTAATAATATCTTATAACATTGTAGCACTAGGTTTTCAAAAAGAGCCTCAAAGGGTTTTGCAGATGCTGCAGATTTTATAACAGTCTGAGGAGGATTTGTATTATGCATGTAATCTTTAAACTGTCAAATGTTGAACATAATTTACGTGTCAACTGAAAATTTGATTTTAAAAGGAGGGGAAAAGAGAGATGTAACGAGATGGATTTATAGTGATTGAGATGGAAGAAGGGATGAACTTGCATTTCTCATGATGTTTCTCTGCTTCTGAGTGAATGATATAGGGCTTCATGAATAATACAGCTCTTCTGTCTCCGTTATATGAAGCTCTCTTCCGATCTCTCTCAAGGCCTTTCACATGACTCATGCACTGCTTTGACCTCAACATGAAAAGCATTTCAAAAAATGTTATGAAAAGGAGAAAATAAATGTACCAATAAACACTGAAAACATTTGTGCTTAGAACAGAAATGTTCCTATAATTACTTTGATACAACCAGTGGCGGCTCGTCGGTTTTAAAATAGAGGAGGCACACTAATTGTATTAGTCTGGGATCCCTGCCGATTATTATTATTATTATTATTATTATTATTATTTGCTTAACCACTTTAAAACAGCTTTTTGGTTGCTTTAAGTCAGAAAATGTAAAGAAAATGACATACATACAGGAAGATAATACAATTTCATCATTTTCACCTCAAAATTATGGGGAAGCTGTGCCTCCCCTGCCTCCCCCGACGAGCCGCCACTGGATACAACGCAAAAAGGTAAGGAAGGACTCACTGAATATTAAACTTTACTGCCTCTGGATGCTCTTGGTGAATTTAAATTAGTTCAAGAATGGCATTCAGATGCATTGGACAATGCTGATGCTAAAATGTTAAAAGTTAAAATGCCTCAAGCTAAGGTGGTTGACCGATAGGGGTTTTCAGTAGCCGCACAGAGCATATTTAGCCAATCAGAAACTTTGCTTGTCTATCATTTTGTGTATTTTGGACTGCTGGCATCAGATTTGACATGTCAGTGTTTTGGAAAGAGGTTAGAAAAATTGCCATTGACAATGAAAATAGCTGAAATTGCACACTTTAAACAATTTACCCAACACAATATCATAGATAGATAAATATCATAGATAGATATTGTTTTTGGTGAACACTCAAAGGAAAAATAAAAAACAACAAATGGGAATACTTCTGTTAATCAATCATGTATGTATATATGTATAAAACATAAAAATATCTTACATATAAATATATTACAATTATATATATATATATATATATATATATACCGTGAAGAGTTTGTATCCAAAACGCGATAAACGGCATTTTAAAAAACGAAATAAGTTTCCGCCAAAATCAGTATTGTATCTGGTCGGTATTGAAAAGTCAATTTTTTATTATTTTTTAATTAATATCCGCCGAGTTATTCTGTCATGTTTTCTCCCTTTTTTTCCAAACCGCGACAAACACCAGTCTCCCTTTTCTGCAGAATGTGATATATCCGCTCAACCGTAAACAGTAACAACCAATCACAGTGCACCACTCCACGCACTGTAAACAGTAACAACCAATCACAGCGCACCACTCCATGCATTGTGGTTTTCATCTAGCCACTTTCTTGGTAAAGAAAACACATTTTTACTCAAATTAATCAAAATGGATTTATAGCGTTTTGGAACCAAACTCTTCATACATACATATATATATATATATTAAAAATAGATAGAGATAGATAGAGAGAGAGAGAGAGAGAGATAGATAGATAGATAGATAGATAGACAGACAGACAGACAGACAGACAGACAGACAGATAGACAGATTCTAATTTTGATCAGTGCAGTATTACAACTCTAAAACTGCACAATATTTGCTGTAATCCTAAAAAATGGCAAGTGAATTCCAGCTGTTTTTGTTTGATTGCAACGACAATGCTACATCATCTTAATCTCTACTCATATGATACTCGAGCTCTAACATCTTAAACATGCCTCGAACTTGAACAGCAAATAGACTGAAGAAGAGTTCAATATGCTCTTGAGCACTGAAATCATTCATCCACTGATATCAGTTCAGTATCTGAGCAAAGCAACACTGGCACCAGAGAGCACCAAAGTCAATGGATGGGCAGGACAACATGTCCTACTCATGTATGTTTTAGACGGCACGCCAAGCTCTCACATCTACGTTAATCTTTATCTTTCAGATATGTATTTTTCTCTTCACTCACTTCCATCTTCCCTTTATGGAGAAGTTTCTTCTGTGAAGTGGAGCGTACAGCAAATTAGCTCCAACTAAATACAGCGCATTAAATCTTTCTGCTGCACAGCAAACCGCCCCGTTTCTCCTTACAAAAACCAGTCCAGCTTCAGCGCACATATCAGAGACAACTCCCTTACAAAGCAAAACAATGCCACATGAACACAAACAGAGCACAAATACAAAGAAAACAAGGCTCCTATAGAGATAAGCACATACATCATGTGCAAAACTGTGCTTACCATCCAATCCGAAGCAGGACGTAATTTTTTGGGCGTAGTTGCACAGTCCATCGTAAGGAGGCTGTTTTTGCTGGTGCACTGCACTCTTCTCCCCCATCTCTACTGACAGACATAAACACACTCACACCCTTCCAACCTCACACACTCATAGGACGGCCCGGCAGGATCTTCTGAGGCTGCGTCCTCATCAATAATTCACATTCGCACGCGGCCACGCACACTCACGAAAGTGCTGAGGCGGTGCGTCCTCGCTGCATGCATTTTGGTGTCCGGACTGGGAGGAAGTGGAGGAGGAGACTCGGGTTACCGCGGTACCAGTTGCCAAGGATAGGCCATTGATGCCGCAGTCTAACAGGTAGAGGTCTGCTGCCCTGGTGCAGAGGAAGGGTGGGGCATTTACGGGATGAGCAGCGCTACTGTCGGACACAAAGATGAAAGAAAACACACACACACACACACAAACTCCAATCCAGTCTATTGTTAAAGAAATGCTTCTTCCTAGTTGTCCACTGTGTCTGCTATGGAAGACGGTTTCTGTCACAGTTGATTAAAAAATTTAATTAAGTCATTACTATGAGCTAGTATGTCATTATATTAAGAAAGTTTCTCATTATTAGCATATATTAAGTCATGATGTTTATCATCATTATTATAAAATAAGTCATCGTAATATCATTACATCCCATTATTATTTCCTACAGAACCATATTGTTTAACTGTTTCATTTCATGGTTTGCAATAAAAATAAACTGATAATGTTTTCATTTTTGATGTTGATATCTAGGGTGAAGGTGGCCAATATAATGCTAATACACACTTTGTTTAGCCAGTAAGATTTTAAATTATTTTTTAACATAATTGTTTTTTTTAAGCAAGGATGCATTCAACTGATCAAAAGTGACAGCAAAGACTTTTACATTATTACAAAAATTATATTTTGAATAAGTGCTGTTCTTTTTAACTTTCTATTCATCAAAGAATCCTTAAAAAAAAACACAGATTCCACAAAAATATGGAATCTGTGTTCAACAGATATTATTCAACATTGATGATAATAATAATAAATGTTTCTTGAGCAGCAAATCAGCACATTAGAATGATTTCTGAAGGATCATGTGACTGAATGATGCTGAAAATTAATCTTTGACATCACAGGAAATAAAATTACACTTTAAAATATTAAAATATATAACAGTTATTTTAAATTGTAATATTTTAATAAAATTACTGTTTTTTATGATCAAATAAATACAGCCCTGGTGAACACAAGATACATTTGACAAACACTTTTTTTTTTTTTTATCTTACGAATACAAATATCTGAATGGTAGTATACATTTAATAATTCAATTTAAAGATTGCTAATGAGATGTATTCAGGTTACAGTTTCAAAGTCCAAAACTGCTTCCAATAAAGTAATGAAATAAACAGTAGGACTAGATTTAAGGTTAAACCATTGCTTCAGATAAGATCACAAAAATGTTTTGATAATTTAAAGATCAAAAACCTTTTTTTTTTTTATTATGGGCTTTCCCATAGGAAGGGATGCTAATAAAGTATAATAAAATGATTTTATCTTTCAGGATGTTGCTCGGATGTGCAGTAGTGGTAAAGCTGCTTCACTCCTTCACACAGTTCATCCACTGAACATGGGAACATGGCCGTTGCTCATTAACATGGACTGATATATTGATTTACCTAAGAGCATCAGCATTAAAACAATAAAATGCTGAGCTGTGGGATACGAAACCACTTGAACATTCCACAAACCTCAGTTGCACTTAACATTGCACCATTAATATATTATGTCTATTTAACAGTTACAGTTTTTGCTGTTGTTATGTGCAGCAAATGTGTCTAATGATCATCGCAGCCAAGAATGTTTAGAAACAGGAACATCTAATAGCATCATATGTGTAGAAACTGAAGACATGACTGTAGGGTTGATGCACAATGATCTACCTGCTGAGAATTCATTGATGCAACAGAAACAAAAAATATATTTCTTATAGGCCACAAATGTGCTAATCGTAATCTAGACATCAATTTAAAGATGTAACAACACACCATTAAGACTGACGGTCATGTCCCTGGTAAAAAAATAAAAATAAAAATAAAAAATCTAGAATCTGTCTAAGACAATGACCACATTTAGTCCAACAGACCTTCACCAGGTTAGATGCCATATTGAAGTGAACGCGGAAACAAAAACAAGATTTTGAGCGACTAATAATCTTTCAAATTCATTTTCAAACTTTCAAAGCTGTAGGAGTTTTTGTCTACTGGAAGACTTTCAAAGCTGTTTTATGGAGTTTTTGTCTACTGGAAGACAGAAAGATGTTTCATTGTTAAACAACAGTACAATCCATTGAATTCACGCACTGTACTTCAGTTCATCACAGCCTCGTTTTCATTCCTGTCAAAAATTAAATATGGCGCTACCCTGACTAAGGGTCTATCAAACAGAGAGAGAAAAAAAACATGCTATAGATGGACCCTATATGCATTTTGTGGCCAAGGTTATACCTTATGCATCTACAGCAATCGACTTTCAGGCATAAACGTACTCAAAGAAATAATCACTTTAGGAAAGAGGTGTGACAACTAGCCCCGGTCAGCTATATTGTGGTGAGCTCTACTCTGGCGCCATCTGTTGGTTAGCTGAAGTGTTACGATACAATTTTTGAAACGATGCAATTAGTTCTTTTTTAAAGGGGTCCAGAAACGCGTCGATTTTTACAAAGCTCATCGTTCTGAAAAGCGAGGTGTGTTCTGATTGGCCAGCTATCCAGCGCATTGTGATTGGCCGAATTCCTCAAGCATGTGACAGAAATGTTACGCCACTTACCATACTGTGATGCCGTGTCCCGGCGCGACGAGACAAAACCATTAAAACCCATTACAAACAAGGCATTTGTTGCATCCAGTGGGGACATAATTACTGATTATAATGACTTATACTGTCTTTTTACGCTTTGCGCTGCATCGTGCCGCCTAAACATAAAACCATGTCTGCATTTGTGATCAGAGTAACAACAAACACTACTCTACACTGCTCAAAACTCGCGTTTGAATCATCAGTGGCAAATCCTTTAAATATGAAAACGTACTTACAGTCTGTGAGTCAGCATTATCATAAAACCATGCCTGCATTTGTGATCGGAGAAATGACAAACTACAAACACTACTCTACACTGCTCAAAACTCGCGTTTGAATCATCAGTGGCAAATCCTTTAAATATGAAAACGTACTTACAGTCTGTGAGTCAGCATTATTTGTCAGCATCATAGACTGTGGTCAGCATGAGCGCCAAAGGGGAAACAGGGGAACTGAATTCACCGGAACACCGGCATTGTAGGCTACTCTCCCAGGAAACAGTCCTCTGTAAAATGCGTTGCACACATCTGAATATTTGGTTTGAACTGTTCTGGAACAGTGATGTAAATACAACTTAACCACTGATTTCTAGTTGTGTCCCTCTTTTGGAAGACCAAACAAAGTAGTTTCACTTTCACAATGAAATACACAGGTCTTCACGACATGACGGCGGCGGCAATAATACTACAGCGAGAATCAAAGTTACACCTTCTTTCCTTGCGTGAACATTTGGGCGGTGTTATGCAAATCTTCCCACATCGTGACGTAGACATGTGGGGGCGTGTTTAAACGGACGTTTTAGGAGGGTGTGGACAAGTCTTACTTTTATAAAGAATAGCCTATCTCTTTGGGTTTGAGACTTTAGTCTTTGCAACTTCAGGGATCTTATCTATTCACGAACAGCTTGTAACACTCCAAAGAGAAAGGGAAACTTGAAATCGCATCATATGACCCCTTTAAATCTTAGCAAAGAACAAAAAAACTATATTCTGACACACTGTCATTAAATTATGACAAACTTTCATTCCCTTATTGAGTTAAGTGCAAATTATTGAGTAATCGATATGGTATATTATGGATAAGAGTTCTTGAGAAGATGTAAATAGATTTGCATACCGCATATTCACGACGAGCCTGATAATAAGCGCTCAAATTCTGCAGCATGAGCAGGTAAGACCGATGACTGGAGTTACTGGACATGACAGGTGCTATCTGGGCTGATGATGATGATGATAATGCATAAACGCCTGTTCCACTCACCACGCAGACATGCCTGATAACGCCGCGTCCGGTCCGGATGGAAGTGATCCTTATCGGTTCCTTTCGGTTTTGTCAGAGAATAACGCGCACGGATCTGATCAGCCAAGGCTTAGAATTTAGGGGGCGCTAGTAATATATATAGCGACCTGCCTAAATAATTTTCCCTGGCAATAATTTTGATCAAACAATTAAGTGTAGCTACTACTGTTGTTGTAACTTCGGGCGCATCTGAAATAAGTAAGGTCATAGGCTACCACATATTACCTGAGAAGTAAATACGCTAGAAAATGCAAAGACGCACATTTAACATTATTATATGATTAAAACATACGTGCACAGTTCAGTTGAAAGATAAAGTTTTCCCCTTGTTAACTTCGTTGTTATGCTGTTTTCATCTGCTCCTTGTTCTTTTTACATTGACTATACAGGCCAATACAATCAGATAGCCTACAACAATAATTTCTAAAATACATATATAGGCCTACTGGTAAATGTAACATTCACTTCAGTGGTATGAGATGACCGGATGCTTTAAACTTGCTTTTTACTTTAAACTGACTTCCTATTGAACTGTCACCAATTCAATTGCAGTGGTCAAACTATTTAAAATAGTGAATTAAGCTACAGACTCGATCATAATGCACAGTTGTTTCTATGTAACATGCATTTTGTGGTGCAGCTCGACATTTTAATGGAGTTTTCACTAGTTTGCAGTAAACCGGTTATCTCACCTTCGTAGATTTGCGTTGGATGTTATCGTTGTAATGGACATATGTATATTTTATTTATAAACGTCATACTTTTTCGCTTATTTCAGTTTATGTCATAAAACTATAGCGAGCTAAGCCAGTAGTAGTACTGACATTGTCCTGCAAACATATGTCAGAAGCCGCGAAAAGTGAAAGAACAGATAAAGCAATTCAATTGATTGAGTCGTTTACGCTGGAAACGCTCCGATTGATTCACACTCGTGACTTCGATCATTCAGTGATTCACTAGGGGGGAAAAACAGATCAAAAGAGCATTTCATTTTCGAATGTCGACATCGCTTGTAATGTAATGAAAGCACGAGTAGTGATGGGTGAAACTGCTTTTCGAAAACTCTGAATGTTTGAGTGAATGATGAGTGAAATGATTCACTGTTTCGAAGCGCTCCAATCGAATCTCGCGAATTGATTTGAATCGGAACTTCGAAGAGGATTCGTAAAAGAGGACACTTTTAGGATACTGAGATGCAGTTTTCACTGCTTTAGGATTAACAGAACTTTGAACAGTTTCAATATAGCCTAGGCTACTTGTCTAGATCAACTTTGAATGAAGAAAAGACAGATTTAGAGCCAGATTTTTGTTAATGTGGAATTTAGCTAGCAGGAACCTCAAATTAAGTCATATGTTAGCCTATTTCAGAGCCTACAGGTGCATCTCAATAAATTAGAATGTCATGGAAAAGTTCATTTATTTCAGTGATTCAACTCAAATTGTGAAACTCGTGTATTAAATAAATTCAATGCACACAGACTGAAGTAGTTTAAGTCTTTGGTTCTTTTAATTGTGATGATTTTGGCTCACATTTAACAAAAACCCAACAATTCACTATCTCAACAAATTAGAATACTTCATAAGACCAACAAAAAAAAAACATTTTTAGTGAATTGTTGGCCTTCTGGAAAGTATGTTCATTTACTGTACATGTACTCAATACTTGGTAGGGGCTCCTTTTGCTTTAATTACTGCCTCAATTCCAGCTTCTTTGGCAATGAATGTTTGTGGCTTACCCTCCTTGTGAAGGGTGTCAATGATTGTCTTCTGGACAACTGTCAGATCAGCAGTCTTCCCCATGATTGTGTAGCCTAGTGAACCAAACTGAGAGACCATTTTGAAGGCTCAGGAAACCTTTGCAGGTGTTTTGAGTTGATTAGCTGATTGGCATGTCACCATATTCTAATTTGTTGAGATAGTGAATTGGTGGGTTTTTGTTAAATGTGAGCCAAAATCATCACAATTAAAAGAACCAAAGACTTAAACTACTTCAGTCTGTGTGCATTGAATTTATTTAATACACGAGTTTCACAATTTGAGTTGAATTACTGAAATAAATGAACTTTTCCACGACATTCTAATTTATTGAGATGCACCTGTATATTCTATTTCGAGTAGTCAAACAATCCAAAGAAAACATCTTTAAAACAGAAAGAAAAGTCCAGCATTAACAGCTGTGAGCTGCAGGATGTTCAAATCCTTGAGGAAAGAGGCTTTACATGTCTCTATGAAGCTGCGCTTGCAATAACATGTTAATATAGTATTACAGTAGATAATAATATACAGCTAGTCAATGGTTGCCAGAAATTCACCATATAATATAGTGACATTGTGACAATATTTTATTCTAGGCCTATGTTTTATATTAATTATAAAATTATATAGCCTTTTTTGTTAAACTTAAAGCACAAAACCTTTAAAGAACTTATAGTTCGACACTATATGTTAATAGTGTTCATCGTCTGTTTTATTACGTCTTAAATTGATTTTTCTGTACATTTCTGCCATATGTACATTAACTGACAATCACCACTGATAAGCTACCACTAAATATTGTAGAAACTTAATTTGCTGTAAAGTTGCTTTGCAATGATTTGTATCGTGAAAAGCGCTGTACAAATAAACTTGACTTGACAAAACCATGTGAGCAACCTAAAACTTTTACTGATAACCACAATATGTTAGAATGCAACATGGTGAATATTAAAGTTAATCAAAATGTGAACATGTTATTATTCACATTATTAAAAATAAAAAAAGAATCACATATAGTAAGATTATTAAAAAACATAATACAAATACTAATATTTGAAAATAATTACAATCGTGTAATCATTTTGATTATATATATTTGGTTTTAAGTCAACATGGAATAAAAGCGACTTATTTTGCAAAATGAATCAGTGCACATCAGTTTGCCTTCATTCTTTTTTTATGAACTATGCTTTTTTCACCTGTGAAATTACTTTTTTTTTTTTGTAACAAATCCCTCTTACTTTTCAACCCCTCCTTTACCCTGTTCACAGGCTATGAATAGTCATACCTGTACAATTAACCAGATGAGACCGCTCCTCTTTCTAGTGGAAACATTTTCACTGGCCACGCACACACTGTATAGTTTTGGGAGTGAACATTTGCAGGAATTAAGGTCCAAACTACAGCCCACGGGCCATCTGCAGCAGCCTGTGAGATTTTAAAATTGAAATGAAATGAAACTCATAATCTGAACTGACCGGTTGTGTTGCCCTCTTGTAACAGCTAAATACACCAGCTCCACAAACTTCATCCACTGTGAGAGTCAAACGAGAGTTCAGAAAATGTTCGATTTCCACTGGGAGAGACCCACATCCCATCTGCATCTTCTGAAATGAAATATTAGCAATACGCAACAATGCAAAAACATTCAATTTAGTCAGAATAAACTGCACATCAAAACCAAGCCATAACAAATATGAAGAAAGCAAATGTTTTAATTAGGACGGAGTGAAACGAATTAAAGTAAGTCACAGGACACAGCAAACCTCTTTACAGAGATTTACAGGCCCAGCAGAATCAAGCAACTGAGATCACATGACATTTCATCCCTAAAATGGTAACCGGTTAACTTTTTTTCTTCTTCTAAAAAGTGTCACATTGTGACACCATGGCAGTGGCGCTGAAATTCAACAGAAGATCCCTCCTGACACGTCTGACAAACTAGTGAGCTACATCTGTACAAGTGACAGGAATAAATCAGTCAAGCAGAACAGTGATTGGGTCGAAGTAGATGAATTACATATTCAGAGAAAACAAAAATAAGTTTACAGCAGAAAGCTCAGAATAATTGTAACCATTGGAATACATTGCTTTACAACTTAAAAAAAAATAAAATGGACAGTAAAATAAAGACCAATTTTTCTTAGATGTATAACTCAAAACCAAGATTGCAGAGGTTATAAGATATAACCAATTACTGCATTTAAAATAAGGCATCACAAATATCCCCATAAACAGGCAAAATAATACAAAAAAAAAACAAAGCAAAACAATGGAAGGTCAGATAGAGAAGGAATATACTTTCCTCTGCTGCATATTAACAGATATGACCTCGCATGCATTTCACACCAGACATCACTACTGTTATAACTGTACATTTGTATATACACAGTTCTGAACTCGGTATAAAATGTGCATGATCAAGAATTAAAAAAAGGAAAAGATGCATTATTTTTCTTTCTCTCTGAAGCAGTCATGTTGCTCCTATGATGATACATCCTTTGGTTTTAAAGAAAATAAAATTAAAAAGACAGACATGTAAAATGCATAAACAGACACTAGTGTGCAATTTTTGAAAATAAACGCAAATCTTCACTCGATGCCGCTTTAAATATACTCATATATTATGGATGGAAAAATGCAAAGTAATGATTGCGATACATAAATCTAAACCCTGTAAAGATTGTTAAATAAAGCCAAGATACCAAGGCATTGTGAGAAGGCCCTGGAAGCCAGCCATCCAAAAATAAAATTAAAAACCCAACCCTACTTCAAGCTGTGCCCCTTCTATGCCAAATGTACACGGTGTGCATTAAGCACAGCATGTCCTGTACAAAGAGCAGGAGCAGATGAAGAGAGCAGCCTGATGAATAACACTATTGCTGGTATAATACCACACTGCCACATAATGCAAACATACAATGTTAAAGATCCCTTGTAAGGAAGCAGCTAAACTCTAAACCAGCTGATCGTTTCTGAGCTTTAAAAGGAATAGTTCACCTAAAAATTTACATTTTGGCATAATTTACTCACCCTAATGTTGTTCCGAACCATTTTCTTTCTTACATTTCCATTCACTCGTATTCTTTTTGCTACCAAGCTTTTAAAAAAAGTATCATAAAATGATTCATATTACTCATGCACTATATTCCAAGTCTTCCTAATTGTACAACAGCTCTGTTTGAGAATCAGACTGAAACATAACTCGTTCACTGAAAATCTTGACTTATGAAATTTCCCCTATTAGTTCACACAAATCTATCGCAATTGCTTTAGACAACCTGGCATAAAGCGCACAAATTAAATGAACCATTTTTAGGGTACTTCTTGTGTCTATCGCTATTCCAGGCACATCCATTGCATGTTGTTTCATAGAAACGCTTGGGTTTAAACAACGTAAGGACAAATATATTATCATTGTTATGTTAGGTGAACTATTCCTTTAAAAGTATTTTTTAAATCTATAATAAATACGTGACGATACAGGATGAAGGACACAGCTACTGTCTAGCTGAGACCAAGGCACACACATAACATGTCAAGTTTCACAACTAAAATGATTAAGGAACACTGTCAGGAACATAAAGGATGAACAGCTCTCTGGGGATGCACCAGTGGAAACCGGTTTGAGAATCTCAAATCAATCCAGACCGCATTGCTTTCTGTTCACTTAAAATAAAAGAGTTGGCAAACGCTACCAGAAAGAAAGACAAAAAAAAAATGAGAGGATTCACTTAAAATGTTGCTCGTTTTCTGGTTCTCCAATTATTTAAAAACAGATAGACTTTGAATCCTGAGTTATTGTAATTTTTCATTACAAATTAACTTGTGTTGCATTTGATATTTGTATCATCAGCACTATTTTTCTCAGAAGAACAGAGAACAGATGACAGTATCTTCGATACTGCAAATGACAAACAATAATTAATAATTAAATATTTAATTTAGCACAGTCAGCTTTTTTCTTTTTACTTATTGTATGTTTTCATTACTTTAATCGAATTTAAGTCTATTTCGTTTTCTACATTTGAACCTAAGTTTTTGGCATTAAGTTATGAAGTTTTATACTTTTTTCTTTACATGTCAATGCTACAAAATCCTCTCCAGATGGGCAGTTCCACGAGAGTCACAATTCTCATTACGAAATTCTCCTCTCCTGTGCCTTTAGAACAGTATGCTCAGTCGGAGTTATGGAAACATCCCAGAGATAACGCGAATGAAACATCCTTGAATGCGAGTCCTGCTGCAGGCAGCAGTCTGCGCTGAGGGATGATTGCAGTTGGGTTTGTCGTTCCTGTGACATCCGCCCCCTTTCGTCTGTTTATTCATCTGTTTGTGTCCTGTGCACAGTGGCGAGAGGATCAGGGTGAAGTGGAGGCGGAGGCATGGAACTTCACAAAAGCGATAGCCGCGAGCTCTTTGCAGAACTCCTCCAGAACGATCACCCCCTCGAGCAACGTCACGTGATCAATGCTGTAAGACAAAGATGAACCTCTTTACCACAGAAAAACATACTCAGCAAAGAAATCATCTATTTTGAGGCTGCACAATACATAAATTGTTCATATATTGAATCACAATATAGTCACATTGCTTTAAGATTAAGAAACATTAACACTGTTTTATGCATACATGTTCAAAAATTGCATCTTTTGTGCAAATACACAAACATGCTTCTAAGCCTTACCTCATCCCCTCTGGCTCAAGTCCCAGAAGTCTCTTCCTCACCAACAGGAGTTTAGGGGTGAAATCAGGAATGCGGTGAGTTCTCAACATCAGATCGCCAACCACCTGATCAAAGCATCCATATAAACAATGGGATTAACAGTCTAAGAGGTGTCTAAAAAAATTTTTTAAAAAATCTAAATTGATCCTGTCAGAGTCAGTTTCATTTAAACCATCCAACAACAATCTAATATGGTCATCATCATCAAAGGATAGAGAGTAATTATATAATGCTGTATGTTTAACATACAGTTTAACGGGCTATATGAAGCAGTTAGGGCTGGGCGATATTGGCAAAAAAAAATATCACGGTAATTTTTTTCATATCAGTCAATATCGATAATTATCACGATAAATGTCAAATCTTTATTTCTTTCAAGTTTAAAGCCAGATTTTTGCTCCAAAGTGAAAGTTGTAGAAACCAGACCATTAATTTTCCTTAACAAAATAAATATCTAAATAGAAACATGTATTTCTTAGTTTTCTGCATGTTCTAATGAGTGATATTGTTTCAAATCAAGAAACAGGTTTGGGTTGCCTGATAATATTAATAATAATAATAATATCACTTTTTGTCTCTTAGAAATGCACATTTGATAATAGCTTGAGTTAGGATGCAGAGGTACATTTTTGTTCATGATCAAAATCAGTAACATTTGTGAAAAATTGTATCAACCTCAGTTTTATATGGTTAAAGTCATTCTAGTTTTTATTTATTTATTTATTTTTTAAATTAAGCATTGGTCTCCCATAGTAGCATACATTTAAATCATGATAAACACAGTTAAAACCACACATATAGCACCTCAATACCATGGTATAAATATAAATATATGGTTTTTAGGTAGCTTATTTGTATGAAAAACAGTAGTCTAAAAACATTCAGTATAAATGCACACATGCTATAGCTTAATCACAAATACATATTACAATTATATACCATTACTCCTTTAATAAAATTCAGTGTGAATATCCCAAATTTCTGCCACAATACCATGGTGCAGTGAGTGTTACTACAGTAAATCCATAGTAAATAATGGCGATTTGTAGATTGAAAAGCCTTCTGACTGTCTCGTTGCACACAGTGTTTCTCCTGTTTGGCTTTAAACTAGTTTAAATCACAGAGTCATTTGTGTGCATCGCTGAATTCAAGCGCTTCACACTGGATCTCACAGCGCTGTTTAGTGCTCGCGTTACCGAGTAAACACGTCTGCTCTAGTGAGCTCGTGCTGCGCGGCAGTTTGAACTTTGATCCGAGTGGATAAACGGTCCGTGTGGCGCGATTCAAATGAGTCGCGCTGTTTCGTTCCGCTTTTGGTGCATAAACATTATATCGAACATTTATCGAACTCTTCATATCGTTTTATCAAGTAAATTTATATCGCGATAATTATCGTTATCGAATTATCGCCCAGCCCTAGAAGCAGTCCATTAAAAAGGGCAGGTTTGCTGCCTGAAACCTGCAGAGCTAGGATCATTTTGATTGGCACTAATTGTGTTTACAGTAGTGATTCAGTGTGGAGGACAGTAGACGTACTCTGACGATGACTGAGAAGAGAGACCTGCAGCCCGGCGCCAGGTTAATGTACGGATCCAGCAGGTACTCGTGAAGATGAGCATGAGGCAGCAGAGACAGCTTAGACAACACAGACGTCACCTGCAGGTTAACATCATACGGCTGGATGGAGACAGAGGGACCAAGAGAGACATCAGCAGGGCATCCAACACTGACTTTAGGATTGCTTAAACAAAAATAAAATGCATAAACTATGTAATGAAACTGAATGAGCACTAAAATTACAAAAACACTATACAAGTATGATAGAAGTAGTACATAATTGTGCAC
>NW_015557379.1:2698524-2701714 GCF_001515605.1 Sinocyclocheilus anshuiensis | reverse complement strand
AAATTGAAGGGGGTCTGAATACTTTCCGTACCCACTGTATATATATATATATAGAGATTTGGGATATAGTAAGTGCAGTTGTACTGACAACTTTTGAGATGCCTTTTTGTCATGTTGTCACACATATCAGTAAACATCTAAGGTTTACACACCTGATCGAGGATTCGCCCCATTCTGTCAAACAACACTTTGAGGAAGTGTCCTTCGAAAAAAGGACTGTCCAGATTACACTTCTCAAAGGGTTTTGGACTGCTACGCCAGTCCCACCTCTGACAAACTCCACAATAGTCCCGAAACTGTCAACATACAACCAAATATGATGATAATCACATTTAAACAGGGAAATATCAAAAAACACTCACACTGCAGCAATAATACTGTATTAGCAACATCAGTGTCACTTCAAGAGTATCTGAATTTGAATCCCCCCCAAAAAAAACATTAACTGCAAACTTCTGATGTGATTAGGAAATTACATAACAATAAATTCACAAAGATTTATGTAACATTATAATAATTACTTTATAATCGTGCCATTGGTTGCCAAACAGATAAATTCACTCCATTGGTTGTGACAATGTTAGCATGTTGCAATGCATGCTCAAATAAACAGAGCGATTTTTATAGTGCCACAAACCCTTTTTTTTATTCTTTAATGTATTATAATAAATCTGATAATAATTGTAGCACACTTTTATTTGGTAATTATTTTATTTATGTAGGTCTGTAAACCCTCAACTTAATCCCATGAACGAATAACACAAAATATATTCAAAATAATCAAAGATTTAAGTAAAAATTCAAATAATAAAATTAACATATTATATACAAAATACTTTATTAGTAACACTAGAGTGCTGATTTTATATTTTCTTAATCTTATCATTATCTCATATACATTTGTGTCCCTGGAACACAAAACCAGTCATAAGTAGCACAGGTATATTTGTAGCAATAGCCAAAAATACATTGTAAGGGTCAAAATTATCGATTTTTCTTCTATGCCAAAAATCATTAGGATATTAATTAAAGATCATGTTCCATGAAGGTTTTTTGTACATTTCCTACCATAAATATATCAAAACTTATTTTTTGATTAGTAATATGCATGGCTAAGAACTTCATTTGGACAACTTTAAACGCGATTTTCTGAATATTTAGATTTTTTTTGCACCCTCAGATTCCACATTTTCAAATAGTTGTATCTCGGCCAAATATTGTCTGATCCTAACAAACCATACATCAATGGAAAGCTTATTTTTTCAGCTTTCAGATGTGTAAATCTCAATTAAAAAAATAAAATTACCCTTATGACTGGTTTTGTGGTCCAGGGTCACATTTGTAAAATCGTATAATTATCACGTGGTACAAGAGCTAACATTCGTAAAGCATTGGTGAACTAAAGCTATGGAATATATCTAACATTCACTATTTTTTTCTTTTTATTTGATTTATTTCTCACCTGTCTGTGTGCATCTCTTAAGTAGGTGTCATAGCCTGTGCCCTCAACCTGATAGGATGATTTTGCCTCATCAGGCACCAAACACAGGAAACTACAGGAAAAGCACACTACATTTTTATCTGGGAAGTTTTTATCTTGTCACAAAATGATAAATCTGGCACATCACAGCTGGTCAGATGTGTCATGGAAGGGTGTCCTGCAGTACCTGTTAACTATTTTGTGAACCTCAGTCTTCCCATCAGGCTTTGTGTGTTCTGTGCTTGGTGGTGGAGAGCAGCTTAACCAATCGGGGCTGGAGAGTCTGTTATCAGGGGAAAGATCTGAGAACAGCGGGTCTTCTTCAAGATCTCTGAGGAAACAATACAAAGCAATATAATTAGATGATTACATGCATGCTACATCTAACAGATAGAGCGGTTTTGATTTCTGAAGATACACAAGAGATGATCTAAGAACAAAAACAAAGTAGGCTACAGTATAAAGCACCACTACAGCAAAATTATTAAAGGAATAAAGTGTAGTGCAGTGCTACATAATATAGTTTTCATAACATAGTCCCATTTATATTATAATGAGGGACTATGGATTCATGTCTAGCACATTTTTGATAAATTAGACTTATGTTATTTGGAAGAATTGCTTATTCAGATTATTATTACTAATAAATGCAACTACTTCTTGAACCGTGTCTTCTGAATACTGTTATCAGCAATCCTCTCCAGTTTGTGATTCAAAACAAAAGCTGAATCAGTATGAATGTACTATTGCTTGCTTGTTCATTTCTCAAAGCATGAAATGCTGTTGTATTATGCATTAATTTAAAGGTAAAGTGTGTAATTTGACTGTTGTCAAGCAGGTTTTCCCAAACACTCTCCCTGTTTGCCACGGATCGCCAAACAGATAATTCTGTCTTAAATTCAGTGCATTGGTTGTGATAATGTTGGTATGTTACAATGCACGCTCAAACAAACAGAGCATTGTTACAGTGTCACAGAGACTCAGTGTTAAAGTTTTCAGGGGAAGTCACTCTGCAAATGGCTTAAATTATAACTTATATTAAGATTAAAAAGTCTTTACACAAAAAAAAAATTACACGCTTCACCTTTAATAACTCAAAACCTATAAATCCCTTCACAAACAGTATCATTATACAACATCCAACAACCAAAACACACTTAAAAAGTATCACTTAAAATTAAGTTTTATTCATTCAGAAATTGAAGTGCAATGAGTGCATCTTGATCTTGCATGTTCTAGATCCATGCAGACACATCGATCAGAACGATCTGGAAGTTTAGCAGCAGTGGAGGCAGCAGCTCTTACACGGCGTCATGTGGTTGGCCATTCTCCATGTGTTCGCGCTCCTCTCGCTCCTCTGGCTGTTTGTTCTCTGTGTAGTTGCGCTCTTCCAAGCAGCGCAGCACCAGGTTCTGCAGAATGTGCTGACATGGTTTCTGCAGCAGATGCTCAAAGAGCCGTAGGGTCATGATGCTTATCTACAACCAGACACAGAACCAGAACTACATGAATATAAAAACATTAAAACTGTGGCAGAAGATCTATAATGAGTTGTTCATCCAATGATAATATGTGACTTATTTTACAGACTTATCTATAAATTTATATTCACATAAATATTTATATTCTCTATAGAATGTAGTATTTCCAACTACTCTGTAATGTATGTATATACAGTATATCTATATATATATATATCTATATATATAT
>NW_015557379.1:2696884-2698325 GCF_001515605.1 Sinocyclocheilus anshuiensis | reverse complement strand
ATATCTATATATATATCTATATATATATATATATATATATATATATATATATATATATATAGTCTAAGGAGGATGAAATGCATCGATTAATGCAGTCATGGCAGCCAGTGTTACCTCATCTGACAAGTGGTCACAATGTTCTATGAGTCTGTGTCTCAGGGGATGCTGGGTAATGCCGGCAGGTGTCTCTGGTCCAGTTTCCTCTCCCAACAGGAAGTAAACGGTCTCCTGAAGCAGGGCTTCTGATGTCACCTGTCTGATGATCCTGTTTAACAGGGCTGTTGAAGACAGAATGCCAACCTCTGACCTGGAATTAGTCAAAAATGAGAAAGTACGAAAAAAAATGTTTGTGAGAAAGGAAACAATTTGCTGGTGCAATTGCAAAGAATGTGGGACAAGTAAACAAACCTGAGATAGCTTACGTTTGCATTAGCTGAGGCTCCATTACGGCAACAAAGAAGCGCTCTCTCACGGCCCGAGCCAGAACTGCAGCAGCCATCTAACGTTACAGAGGAGCAAAACACAAAAATGTTACAAAACAAACTCCTCAATCTGCAAATTTTCATCATCTGATTTAGACAAACATATCCATTTATATGTTCTTGCAATTTGTAGACAGACAGTTTGAGCATGACTCAATGTTTACTCATTTTCTGGTTTTTGATTGAATTGTCTTTACCTTCTGTGCCTCTTTGATGAGCTGATCACAATAGTCCAGCCACGATAGGAAAGAAATAAGTGCACGTTTGCCTGCGAAAGCTGCAGCATCTTCTTTTAGATTATACACATCCAACCTACAAATACACACAGACTCTCAATAAACATTCAAAACAGCTCCATGTATCTTGGGCAGTATAGTAAATATTCACAATATATTTGTGATGATTTTGCTGGCAATAAAAATAAATCATCATAATGATCTAAATGCATTAAGCAATAGTACAGTACAGCTATTTGAATTGTTTAGTTTTTGATTTAAATTAAATGTAGAAAACAGAAAAGATGCATAAAACATTACATTTTATATTTAGTTGAATTATATGCATTTTAAATCTAAACATTTTAAATCTAACTGGCAAGAATGTCTGTTTGGTCAAAATATATAATAAACAGTAAAGATATATAATAATAATAATAATAATAATAATAATAATAATAATAATAATAATAATAACAAAAATACAGATGAAAGGGGTGAAATGATGTTGCTAAAAAGAACATTATTTTGTGTTTTTGGTGTAATTCAATGTGTTTATGCGGTATAAGGTTCAAAAAGCACATTCTTTTCCACATACTGTACATTACTGTTTCTCCTCTATGCCCCGCCTTTCTGAAGCGCATCGATTTTTACAAAGCTCATCGTTCTGAAAAGCGAGGTGTACGCTGATTGGCCAGCAATCCAGTGCGTTGTGATTGGCCGAATACCTCAAGCATGTGACGG
>NW_015557379.1:2691150-2696712 GCF_001515605.1 Sinocyclocheilus anshuiensis | reverse complement strand
CGACGAGACAAAAACATTAAAACCCATTACAAACGAGGCATTTGTTGCATCCAGTGGGGACATAATTACTGATTATAAAGTCTTATACTGTCTTTTTACGTGTTGCGTTGCGTATCGCGCCGTGTAAACATAAAACCACGTCTGCATTTGTGATCGGAGAAACGATAAACAAGCGCTACTCTACACTGCTAAAAAAAACTCGCGTTTGAATCGTCAGTAGGAGGGCGTGGACGAGTCTTAACTTTTATAAAGCATATCTCTTTGGGTTTGAGACTTTAGTCTTTGCAACTTCAGGGATCTTATCCATGCACGAAAAGCTTGTAACACTCCAAAGAGAAAGGAAAACTTAAAATTGCATCATATGACCCCTTTAAAATATTTAAAATATTAAAAAATATTTATTAATAAAAAAAAACTATTTATTTTAGTATTAAGCTTAAAACATAAGTATTAACAATACAACATAAGTATTGGATTAGAAAATCATGTACCCCCAGTTTACAGACTCCACAGTTTCAATGTCAAGAGGGTCCATGGACTGGGGAAGGGCCCGGTAGAACTGTGCCAGCCGGTCCGTGAGAAGTTGACTGAGTTCGGTGTTCTCTGTGAGGCATTTGGCTGCAGCTGGCTCAGGCAAACTGACTATCAGCATCAGACCCTCGCATGCCTTCACCACAATACGGCCATCCTGAGAAAGAGACAAGATCAGTTAATACTCATAGAATCAAATTTATCAGGACGGCCTGTCTTGTGTCAGAGACTAAGAGCTAAACTTACTGGACTCTTAGTGAGGTTAAGAAGTGAGCTGACTAGGTTGAAGTTGTCGTTGTTTTGCAGTGTAGTGTGGACGGAGGATGGACTAGCTTCCCCTGGGCTGGTGGCTTGACAGGCTGCTGCTTCTTTCAGTGCAGATGTGACTAGACTGGGATTTTGCTTTTGGTTCTGTCCTGTATCAGGAGAAGATGGATCCTCTTTCACCAAATCAGCTCCACCGTCTTTAGCAGCCTCCAACTTTTTATTCTTATTCTGGAGAAACACATGGAGACATGCCAATGGGAGATATAGCCACTGGGCCTATATGCTGCCTACACAAGCAGATGCCATATATCTCAATCACTCACTTCAAGGAAGAAGTTGACAAGGTAAGGGTCCTGCTTAAGTTTGCCACAGACGGTACACAGAAACTGGATCTCTTCATTCTCTGTAGGAGCAGCCAGGACCTCACCACACAGGCGGACCAGTTTCTGAGGAAACACCATCAGATACATCATGCACGGCTGCTTAAACATTTGAGCCATTTTTTACATTTAAAGTGCAAAAGAGTTTAAAACTGTAATTCTGATCACCTGTACAGGTCTGTGCACGTTGATGTGAGGCAGGAGTGGTTGGCGAATTCGACCCAACAGCTTGGTGTAGAAACTCAGAACCTGCTGTTTCATTCCAGGAGGGCACTAAGGAGGAGCACACAGGAGAAAAAAAAAGACAGAAACAAAACTTTAAATCTCACATTACTGGTACTTCGATCAACGATTCACAGGTATTAAGAAATACATTTAGTTTACACCACCATTCAAAAGTTTGGTGTCGATTTATAATGTCCTTGAAAGAAGTCTCTTTTGCTCACCAAAGCTGCATTTATTCAAAAAAAATCCAATAAAACAGTAATATTGTAAAATATTATTACAATTTAACTGTTTTCGACTTAAACATATTTTAAAATGTAATTTATTTATGTTATGGCAAAACTACATTTTCAGCATCATGACTCTTCTGTGTCATATGATCCTTCAGAAATCATTCTAATATGCTGATTTGCTGCTCAAGAAACATTTCTCTTTATCATCAATGTTGAAAACAGTTGTACAGCTTTATATTTTTTTTGTGTAAAGCATTACACATTTTTGTAGGATTCTTTGATGAATAGAAAGTTTAAAAGAACAGCAGACATCTTTTGTAACATTATAAATGTCTTTACTGTCACTTATTGTCAATTTAATGTGTATCCTTGCTTTAAAAAAAAAATATATACCCACCCCAAATATTTGAACGGTAGTGTATGTCAAATCATAAGATCAATTAATTTATTGCACACCATTAATACTGTCAGTAGACAAAGTTTGCAGATCTTGCAAAAGCTAAAAATTAAAATGATCGCATATGCGAATGGGTTAACATGAGTCTTATAATTCAGAGCAAAACTGAATACTACTATAATACAAATTAAAATAATGCTATGCTATTTAAATGGTAAAGTATTTCTACATTATTGTAGTATTCCACGTACCTTGAAAGAAATATATATAGGAAGCCCTTCTATGCCACTGAATGGTTAATGGCTAGCAAACAACATAATATCTTCTAGAATTAATAGTGTGCTCACAGGTGTGCATTTGTCAACATTTAACAACCGCTTTGAACACAGCTCACCAAATCAGCATTCAAAATTAGAATTATCCATTTTAGAACAATCTGAACCAAAATATTTGTTGAAAAATACAGGTGTTATTTAGCTAATCAAAAGTCAACTCAGCCCATACCATAGAACTGCATTGATTCTCATTTAGATTACTAAAATAAATGAGGAGCTACAATATTACAGTTGTACATAAAGAATGAGTCACTTTCTCTTTCAATATAAATCCTTTTAACAGCAATAACATTCAGTGTGAAGGTTCGTTAAATCGGATTGGGACGCTCTGCATTCTGTTTTACACAGCCAGCAGTGATTTTCCTAATGAGTCAAAGCAACTGACAGTCTCTCTTACTAAACATGACTCACAGTAAATGAGTAAGTCTCTACTGGCCACACAATTTAGAAGAGTCTCTTTGTCTGTTCTAAAACCTAGTGAGCTGCCCGCATACACAGCAATTGTAGGCTGCAATTTTAAGTATTGCATGAACGTAAATGACTCGAAGGCTGTTCCAAAAATTTTGGCATGATTATGCTAATGGTAAACTCTACTGAAACAAATTGTTGAGTGTGCGAGAGCTCCAAATTGATAATTTATGAGGTTTAATTTCAGTTGATGCATAAGGTAGTTTTGGATCAGAGCCTTCTAAACAAAAAAGCAATCAGATGACATTCCTAATATTTCCAAGTCTGCAATAGAGCCCGACCGATATATCGTTTAGCCGATATTATCGGCCGATATGAGCCTGTCGCCGATATATCGGTATCGGCGAATATGCCGCCGATACAAAATTTTATTTTACAGAGCATATAACGCAGATAAAATTACTTAGTTTGTCCAGCAGAGCGCGCTCCATTGTTCAAGAGGGCTCCTCCAGCTGAAGGGATCCCCCAAATTTGGTAGAGATCCGACGGCGCGTTTGCGAGATAGTGACACCAGCCAACACGAGCGTCTCCAGGATCTTGTGATGGAGAAGATACTCCATACAGGGTCCCGTCTCTCCTGACTCTCTCTCCCTCTCCTCCTGGGTCAGAATATCCAGCATCTGCTCCAGATGGGAGGGAATGTTGGTGTCTGTCACTGGGGCTTTGTCATCTACAAAAACATGAACAGATTATGATGACATATGGTTCTTTGGTGTTAAAAAAAGCCCAATAAGTACGACTGACTATCACGGCATTCCTTACCTGAGGTTTCTATGTAATAATGTGTGATGGCCTTCCAATGATAGACAAAGTCCTCTTGCAATGGCAGTGACGGCGCAAGCTGAATAAGAAAACAAAACAATCATAAAAACATAAATGCCTACTATTTGATATGTATTTTACAGCAACAAAGCACATGTGTGTGAAACACTGTTACAATAGTGTATACTACAATGGCCCATGAAAGATTTGGACATTTACGTCTGAAGGAAAAATGTTTGAAGGTCACTGTATTAAACAAACAAACAAATTAATAAATAAATAAAGTGTCCTCTGCAAATGTTGCTTTTCTCAAAATAATAACTCTTATAGAACTTTTTGTCAGTTACTTTTAATTGTATTTTGTTGAATTTAGTAGCTGTATTATGAAATTTTGCCGTAATTTCACAAAATTATGACACAAAATAAATTATTAAAATGATTCACTAACATTTCAAACAACAAAAGTGCCACGATACTTTTTTATCTTCATTTGGAACAGTGTATCTATTATTTAGAACCTTACAAACTTCTTTTTGAGAAACATTTTTCATAAAAAGAGTACTTGAGCGAACTATTTTTCAAATAAATGCAAACTGTGTTGACATTTTATCATCTAATGTTATGACATTCGTACAACTGTGTGTATACAACGCTTTTTGGGACACTGTGCATGTGCATTAACCAAATACAGTTTTTATTTTGCCGGGGAATATGAACATGCATATATGTGAATACGTACATATAGATGCTACCATGTAAAGTAGTGTAAAGACAGTCGTACATTTGTACGCGTGTCATAGTAACAGCTGTTTTGTTTACATCCTACAAATGAGGTGCTAGCATGCTAACTATCTAACGCGGATTACTTTAATGTACATTTCACATTATATAACCAATATATATTATAAAACGTTATACACATAACTTTAAATTGATTAAAACCCCAAAAGGTTAGCGTACATGAAGACCTTTAGCCAAAACCAGCCGAGAATTGCGCAAGATTTAGCACAGCTGCTAAAATACACAGCAAACAAAGGCTTGATATGTCCCGACCAATCATAAAAACACAATAAACGACAATCGAGCGGAAACACACCTTTAAACACACGTGAGGAGACAGTTAAAACAGTTTCAGATGTTTTGTCTGTCATCTGTTGTGTATTACATAAGCTGTTAGCTCATGTGTTTGACTAACAGGCCTTCAGCACATCAACACTAACCGACTCTCACCTTCTCATTTTCCTAGTCAAACAGTCATTTAAATACGGTCAGATGTAGTTTTAAAAGCTCTTACCGCCTCGACAGCGTGCTGTAGGATGGAGGTGAATTTGGAGAACATGTTGTTTTTGGACAGGAGGAGTTTTGCTCTGGAGATCTCCTCTCTCTTCCCTCTGCTGCTCCTGCGGTGATCCAGATTGAAACACTTAACACTAAAACACACTTGAATACATGTATAACAATAGCGTGCAAGTGTGTATTACATTTGAACACACACTGAAATGCAGGTTAAGAAAAACACGAACTGCTACACTGAAATAATAATATGGGTTTGTATTTTTTTTAAAGGCCACTTTCTCGCAATGCAATGCTCGAACAAACACTGAGATCACTGATCATTTCCCCGGCAAACTGAAATATAAAAAATAAAAAATAAATGAATAAGAGAAATAAATCGATATTCAATTACATGCTGTACTGATATTTCTTCTTATTGGAGATTTTAAAAGCGTTGAGAATTGTAATAAGATTGAAAAAAAAAAAAGATTGTAAATAAAAATGGACAGGGCCTATAACGTTAATGAAACCCGGGGCATGCATAGTTCTCTGAAAATGTCACACATTTTTTAAACTGTGTACATTATTGTTGTCGTTGTTAATAATAATAATAATAATAATAATAACCAATAAAATAATCAAGAGGACTCTTATTATAAAATCAGGGACTTTTATACTTTCGCTCTATG
>NW_015557379.1:2689206-2691140 GCF_001515605.1 Sinocyclocheilus anshuiensis | reverse complement strand
GCTTTAATCTGATGCATTTTGGCATTCGGATTTTTTCTATATAATTATAATATACTAAATACTTTTTCAGGCCACTTTAGATGCACACTACAAAACACTGTTAGGATTTAGGAAAAAATTGTGTTTAGTTTAGATGCTAATATTTAAGGTATTGTTATTATTATTCTAGTGAGATGAAGGACTCTTATGCTGAAGGTATGTCTGTGTGACTGACAGTGCTGCTGATACTGTACTGTTCTTCTCCACAGCAGCAGCTGCGCACTCATAAACACAAACATGTCCGCGGTGCCTGACGGCAAAAAGCTGGTCCGGAGCCCGAGCGGACTCCGCATGGTACCGGAGAACGGCGCTTTCAACAGTCCGTTCTCCCTGGACGAGCCGCAGTGGGTTCCGGACAAAGAGGTAATGAATATCGGTCATAGCTTATGGCTGTGATGATGCTGTGATTGGTCTGTCTCTGTCTTTGGGCGTTGTTTGCTCAAGGCACCAAGAGCCAGTGGAAAACATTTTTGTAAGTTTCTCAGATGGTGTTATAAACAGATAAGATGACCAGACTTGGATCTTTTGAACAGATTTGATCTCAGATGCATGTAAATGAATTCATCGCTGTGGTTTTTAGAATGTGTATATGAGCGAACATCCCCGACTCTGGGCAACCACAATCTAAACTGTTCATATGGGTAAATGTTTAATATTTGGGGCGTTTGTCATGAAAAACTTGAAAAGCGACTGTCAAATGTTAGGCCACGCCCACTTGTTAATAATATTCGGAGGTATGCAGAAACCGCTTACGCGCCAATGCATAAATAATCTTACATAGTATATATATATATATTTTTTTTTTGTCATCAGTCGCCCTCATGTCGTTCCAAACCTGTATGAGTTTCTTTCTCCAGTTGAACACAAAATATATATTTTTTTAATAATGTTGGTAACCAAGCAGTTGCTGATAGCCATGTATACTATGAAAGTCAATGGCTACCAGACCCGGTCCAATTTTCTCATACTTTTTTACCCTTCAAATCAAAGTTTGTAATGGTGTGATTAAACAAAGATTAAGTCAAGATGTTTTAAGAAATCTCTATGGGAAAATACTCACAGAACCAAGGCCGCTTAAAAGGTGGACAGGCACTGTTGACCTCATTAATGTGATACATACCAAGTTTTACCATGCTTTACTTGGTCTAGATAGAAGATTGACAATAACTTTACATGGGTTTAGCAAACCATTTACCACACTAAATATTTAAGCCTTGTAGCAATGCAGTGTGTAATGTTTATTCTGGTGCAGTACCTTGCCCCACAGATCTCTATTGTAAGCACACTACTGTAAACTATAAGATGAGTCAAAACAATTCGATTTTGATCTTCGTGGGAGGAGCACAAAGGTGTACTATATTATGTAAGCATGTTAATCAATTACACAGCTCATGGTATTTAGGGCAGTGTTGGCAAGAATATGTATTAAATGCTTAGACATGAAAATGTGATCAGACCTGAACTGTTTTTTTTTTCTGTTTTTTCTTCTATTTAAATGGTCTGTTCTTGCTACGGCTGGTGTCAGATAACATTACCAAAACGGATGTTTTGCCACAACTTTCTTATGACATGTTATTGACTTGTGCAACATATAGACGTCTAAATGTGTTTGATTTTTCTTAGATTTGTGTTATAAAGGCATTTAAAGAATTTAGGTTTATCCTTTCTTAGTGCCCCAGATGTATGCAGTGTGACACTAAGTTTGACTTCATCACCAGAAAGGTAAGCTGACCCAGGCCCGGCTCCAGAATCAAATCACTGAGGGTGCTTCTTAAATTAGTGAGGGTGCTCTCTCTCGCTCTCTCTCTCTCTCTCTCTCTCTCTATCTATCTCTCTCTCTCTCTCTCTCTCTCTATATATATATATATATATATATATATACTGTATATATACAT
>NW_015557379.1:2689000-2689196 GCF_001515605.1 Sinocyclocheilus anshuiensis | reverse complement strand
ATATATATATCTTAGTGGCGTTCGTTGCTATATGGTCCGCAAAGAGCACTCCGTTCATAATCACTAACGTTAATATAGCTGTCACTCATCTTAGTTCATCGCGATCTCACAAAGGTACATTATTATCATTAAAGTTCTCTACGCTGCACAACGAATCTCTTATTTACATTGCATCAACACGTTGTTATAATGAGAT
>NW_015557379.1:2686720-2688760 GCF_001515605.1 Sinocyclocheilus anshuiensis | reverse complement strand
CTGCTGAACACAATACCTGAAAAAAACCTCCGGCGATTTGAGCGTGAGTGGATTCTAACTTAAATGCCTCTGATTCAAGAAATCAACAGATATGTCTGTGATTAGCTACATTGCTCAATGCTGCAAAACACGTAAACCATAACGCACTGGATAGTTTGCCAAATCTGCAATAAAATGCCCTTAATACAGCTTTAACTGAGGTTTTTTTTATTTCGTTTGAGGGTGCTTAGCACCCCTGTAGAACCGGGCCTGAGCTGACCCATCATGTGTCAGGAGTAATTTCAAGTGACAAGTCCCCGTTTAATTTGAAGTTGACAAGTGGCTGTATTGTTGCTCATAAGTGGCCTTTTCTACATCTGGATGTCCTAGTTTTATTGATGGTCTTTGGGTGTAACTTTTGAAAATCTGATAACAAATGGGATATATTGATGGAAAAATAGCATTTCACATTTGTCATTTGAATTTAAAAAATAAACAAACATATATTTATATATGTGTATATGCCTGTATTTGAGTGTCCCTCATTTTGGCAATTGCCTAATTTTGTCACTGTTCATTCAGTTTTGTCACATCCCTACAATAACTGCTGAAAAATGTAATTGATTGACTTCTACCGGCTTTGTTGCTTCAAATGTGTATGTGTGAACGGCCCTTTTTGAGTGTCTTCCTTAAGCTTTAGCAGTTTAATTATTTTTTTTTTTTTATGTCTTTGTTTTTAGTTTTGCAGTAATATGCCGTTGCAAGTTTTCCTTCCTGTTTCCTTTTTTCTCCTTTTTTGCTTCCCTGTTCTTCCTGACTTTGTTATGTGTCTGAATCTCTGCCATAGTGTTCTATGTTTTTGAACAGAAGCCGATAAGTCCATTTTAGCGAATCAGCGCTGTATTCAGGTCAGGTGACAAGGCTACTTTCACTTTGAAAGACGTGCTAGCTGAGAGGAGTTTCATCAAAGCTGACTAAAAGTGATCGAGGATGGATAATCTCGACGAACTTGATGAACCTATGATATCTTCTTCAGGGCAAAAAAGGAAAATAAAAGCTGAAACGTTTTCACGGAACCTTGCAAAAGCAGCACGTTACAATAGTGAGGGAAAAGCTCCGTGTATTGCGTGTAATCACATCCATACAGTTTATGCTCACAACAACAACATTTGTCAGGCATCTTCTACATTGTCATCTGAGGAGATTACAAAGATTAAACGAGTGTTTTTTTTTACTCTAAAACATGAAATGTGGAGTTATCTGCTTTTGCCAAAAAACGACTGTAGGAGTTATCTGCTTTTGCTATAAAACAAACTTTGAATATGTTAAAAAAAAAACATACTGTCAATGAACTTTAATTTGGTAAATTACCTGTATTTGTTTAAGTTATTATTACTTAATCAAAACAACCCAACTGCAGTTTGATTGATATTACTTGGAATGCGCAATAAAAAAACGTGATTTCTGAAAAAAATTATAAAAATGGAGTTATCGGTTTTTGCAAATGAACTCTTCTCGCACACACACACACACACACACACACACACATATAAGTTCACATTCATCAAATTGTAAAATCCCCTTTCCCCAAAGATAACACTTTAGACATTATACCAAGTAACTTTACAACTACATGTCAACTACCAATCATTTGAGTATTAGTAGACCATGATATAAAATTTCTCATACTGTTATTTTGATTTTGTTCATATCACTTATTTATGATTGATAAAGGGATAGTTCACCAAGAAATAATAATTCTTTCATCATTTACTCATCTTCATGTTGTTCCAAAACTATGAGTTTTTTTTCTTCTATTAAGCGCAAAAGAAGATATTTTGAAGAATGTCGGTAACTGAACAGTTGACTGTAGCCATTGACTTCCATGGTAATTTTTCGTTTTGAGTAAATGATGACAGAATTTTCATTTTGGGTGAACTATCCTATCCTACAGGTGCATCTCAATAAATTAGAATGTCGTGGAAAAGTTCATTTATTTCAGTAATTCAACTCAAATTGTGAAACTCGTGTATTAAATAAATTAAATGCACACAGACTGAA
>NW_015557379.1:2682554-2686655 GCF_001515605.1 Sinocyclocheilus anshuiensis | reverse complement strand
TGTTTGTGGCTTACCCTCCTTGTGAAGATTGTCAATGATTGTCTTCTGGACAACTGTCAGATCAGCAGTCTTCCCCATGATTGTGTAGCCTAGTGAACCAAACTGAGAGACCATTTTGAAGGCCCAGGAAACAGGGCAGCTGTTTTGAGTTGATTAGCTGATTGGCATGTCACCATATTCTAATTTGTTGAGGTAGTGAATTGGTGGGTTTTTGTTAAATGTGAGCCAAAATCATCACAATTAAAAGAACCAAAGACTTAAACTACTTCAGTCTGTGTGCATTGAATTTATTTAATACACGAGTTTCACAATTTGAGTTGAATTACTGAAATAAATGAACTTTTCCACGACATTCTAATTTATTGAGATGCACCTGTATGCTATGTTTAATGCTTTACTATTTTGTACTGAAGCAGTTGTGTGTTTGGTTGAATTGTGATGGATTTAAAGCACTAAGTGTTTCTTCTGCGTATGTCAGCATCACTGTCGGCGCTGCGGTCGGTGTTTCTGTGATAAATGCAGCAGTCAGAAAGTGACTCTTCCCAGGATGTGTTTTGTGGATCCGGTGAGGCAGTGTGCGGAGTGCAGCTTCATCTCACAGAAAGAGGTGGAGTTTTACGACAAACAGCTTAAAGTGCTCACTGCCGGTGGGTTACACAAACACACACTCAAATGCTTTTAACTTGAAACCATTGACACGCTTGTACCCACTTTTCCATTCGCAGACTCATTAAAGTTTATGTTGTTGCTAAGTAAAGGCCGTGGAGAGCGTATGAATGTTACGTTACTCATCCAGTAGCTTACTTTAGTGTACACTGACTTAATGAGTAATCCTTTATCTGAGACTCAACTAAACTGCTGCTGGAAACAGAATTTAGTCACTGTGTGTTTGGCAAAGGTTGTTCTGATGGAATCGCGTAAAACACAAAGACAGTGTTCTGTGATCTCAACTAGGAATGCATGATATATTGGTACTATTTATAGATTTTCACTTTTTTATATTTAACACTTCCCATATTGAATATTAATTTTGCATGCTCATTTGCCCTGTTTTATGCATGCCTGTTTTATCTGCAAACATTGATTTTTTGAATGTTTATTAATGCAGTGTGACTGAAGTGCTGAAAACATTCATGAGCTCTTTTATTTATGTAGAAAATATTTTCAAATACGTTAATAAGTCTTTCCACCCACAACCTTACAGCCTTTTATAACCTTGCCTTGTAGGAGGAACTTTCCTGGTCAGAGTGGATTCCTCAGAGAAATCAGAGACCATGGTCTGCCGTTTGTCCAATAATCACAGGTATGCATGTAAGAACCCACAAATGGACCTCTTTAAATGTGATCTATCCTGTCTTGAATCTCTCGCTCTTTTTTTTCTCTCAGATATCTCTTCCTAGATGGTGAGAGTCATTTTGAAGTGGAGCTCTCTCGCATTTCCAGTATGCAGGTGTTGACTGAGGGCTCAACCCCAGGAGGTGAGGCTCTATGTGGACAAACGTTTCACAGCAATACAAACATTGTTTTTTTTTTACTATTCTCTTCACACTAGCCAAAAACTATAGGGTTAGATCTCTGCCACAATTCTGCGTGCAAAATATCATATTTTGAGCGCACAAAAAGTGCATTTTGCACATGCGCAATCTGAGTTTTGTGGAGAAAATAGAAAAAAGAAAAAAGTATTTCCAGCGCACTAAAATCAATTTTGCATTTAAAATAGGGGTGTTCAGTTCCAGGTTTTTCGGAGTCGACTCCGACTCTGGACTCCCACCATAGGAGTCGATGGAATCGACTCCTCGACTCTATTTACCGTGACTGTCCAAATTAGTCCAATTTAGTGGTGACATTACTTTTAAATGAGCTATCACCGTTGCTTGCTGTTGCCGACCCTTAATTTCACAGAGGGAAAAGTCACAAAAAACAGCCGTGGTAGAATGTTCTCTCAGAATTAATTAAAAAATAATATATTCTTTAATGAATTTGTCACATTATAATGGTCAGGGGATGGCGCTAAATGTATATTGTCTTAAACAGCATTATTAAAAAAATAAATACAATAGGCCTAAATACAAAAATACATACAAATGTAGGCCTCAGTTTTGAACCATAATATAGGCCTGTCAGTTTTTAATGAATTAAGCTTAATTTAATGATCGAATAGCCTATATTGAAAACCAAATGTAGCCTATAGGCTGAGTGCATTAAACATAGGCTAACATTGCATGACAAAACATCAATTATACAAAGCTGTCACAGAAGCATGTATAATTACAAACTACATTTACTATTCCACACCTGTTTCACACATACTCCGTTTGTAGTGCGTGCTTTTTTCCTTTCCCATGTTGAGCATTCACTCGATGCGTTCCAAGCGGTGCGTCTGCAGCATCGCAGCGATCGTTCCCGCACCAAGTCTATTTTTGCTGTGCTGCACACTAGGGATTGTCAAAATGACTGAAAAACTAAATTCGAATTTTGTACTTAAATATTATCAAAATTCTAATTATATTAGAATTTAAAATGCATAATTTCAGTTAGGGTGAAGAAAAGCTTTTGGCTTCTCTCGTGAGGCCACAAGAGGGCGCATCATTCAAAGCATAAGATAACATGACTATCTGCGAAAAAAAGTGCATAATGTTTAAAATAATGTTTATAAACCAATTATAATTAAGTTGCTTAAACAACTATAAACAAAACAGCATCATGTATGTATGCATAGTTTAATACAACGGGAGGAAAGCCAATCACATAGAGTACATTTTTCATTTAAAAACATGAGATGCAGTGGGATGGGGGAAAACCCGCCATAAAGTCTCGATATACGTTTTTTTCAAAGTTAAACTTGCATTAATTTTACATGGCTTTCGAAACATGCGGCTCTTTTGTGCGAGACGCGAGTGCAACAGTAATAGATGTCCGTCTAGAAAATGCGTAGAAAATTCTGTGTGAACGGCTTGGTTTCGGTTTTGATGTAAACAAGCTCTTCTCTGCATTGATGTTCTCTTTATCCGCTGGATAGACTAACAAAAACATGATAATGCAATGACACTTACATAGTCATCGCATCTCGTGCACCGCTGATGAGGCTGCCTCCTTAACGCACACCTAAAATTCGAATGCAACTAATTATACCATAAATGTAAATAAGTAGGCCTAAAGTCTGTTTTTTACAGTTAACATGGTTTTTTAGCTATAGGGGTAAAGCAAGGAAAAGTACCCTACACTTTTAGATATACATGGTAACCGATGGCACTCGTGGAGTTAGAAAAAGTTATTTTTATGACCAGCAGGGTTACTTGTAAAAAATTAAAATAGGCAAGAGACGGCTGTTTCTGTCAATGGTAAGTTTTAATTTAAAATTGTGATAGCCTACTACCTTTTAACGTAAGAAAAGTTGACTGTAGGCTGTGTTTACATGTTTTGCCACTTGCTTGAGCATAGTAATATATCAACTGAATATATAAATAAGTACAGAAGTAAAATGCATGTAATAATATTGCTCTTAAACATGAATGTCTATGAAAAATAGTATTACTGTGTGAAAAGATAATCACTATGCTGAGAGAGAAAAAAAAAATGAGTAACAACGTTCAAATTTGAAATCAAAATAGGCTAATGGTGGTATTAGCCACGGATCATAGCACACTGAGCCCGTGCTGCTTCTGCACCGCATAGACTACGAACCGCACACGAACTGCACTGCAAACGGATCCTCCCTTAATTTCGTTCACTCTTTGCTGATATAATACAGCACTCAACTGCCATGCATGCTCTAGGGATTTAAGAATCAGTGAAGACATTAGCGATTTCAGAGTCGACACCGAGAGTCGATTCCAGTGCTGTAGTCGACTCAGACTCTAGGGCTATTCAAAGTCGAGGAATCGACTCTTTTGGAGTCGACTCCCCATCCCTAATTTAAAATAAGTTTTTGGATGTGTGCAGATCTTCTCTTTTGCGCGTGCAACGTTTCACTAGCTTGCTCCCTTGATGCCTGCCCACAGTGCTCTTTAAATGCCAACGGCTCACTTGCTCAACACAACCCAGCGTTACAATATCCCATAATTCCAGCCAATCAGAGACAAGGCTGCTAAATTCAGATTG
>NW_015557379.1:2679411-2682519 GCF_001515605.1 Sinocyclocheilus anshuiensis | reverse complement strand
CGAGGCTGCTAAATTCTGATTGGCTGCCTTGACAACCAATCACAACATTCCTTGCATTGCTGATGACAGAGGAAGAGGGAAAAACAGAGCATGCATAATTATTATGCAAGTTGATATTCTGATTATATTTTTTTGCAAGCACATTTTACCAATTCCAAACAACATCACTCTTAATAACTACTATTAATCTTGTATTTAATTACTTACCTAACTACTTTTAAACTTGTATTTATCACATAACCTATATATTATTGTTCATGAAGGCTGGAAGTGAAAAACGCCTTATATTCAGGTGTGCATAATTATTAAGCAGATTATCTTCTACAGATAAAATCTGGAGATGGACTAAAAATGAACTCCCAAAACTTACTGCCAGATTCTGGAAGATAAATTCTTCAAACAGTGGTACAAGAGAATGTGGTGCTGGTCTTTCAAGAGTCACTCTCAACTTATCTGTTTATAAAGCCTATACATAAAAATAAAAAAAATCAGTCTTCTAGTATTTTACTACACTTCAGTATGTGATTCTTATTAAGTAGGGGTCATTTTTTAGGATTCTATATTTAACTTAAGTCTCTGAGAACCTGACACCTTGTACTTCTGGAGACTCCAGGTAGATTGCAGTTCTGGAAAATGGTGCCGCTGGAGACTAAATGGTTCCTGGTGATTTCACACCTAATTCTTCACCTTAATTCCTAATTCTTTTGCAGTTATTGGTTGTCAAGGCAGCCAATCAGAATTTAGCAGCCTTGTCTCTGATTGGCTGGAATTATGGCATATTGTAATGCTGGGTTGTGTTGAGCAAGTGAGCCCTTGGCATTTAGAGAGCACTGAGGGCGGGCAGCAGGTGAGCAAGCTAGTGAAACGTTGCATGCACAAAAGAAGATCTGCACAAATCCAAAAACTTATTTTAAATGCAAAATTGATTTTCGTGCACTCTAAATACTTTCTTCTTTGCGAGACAAACATTTTCTCCACAAAACTCAGTTTGCGCGCGTGCAAAACGCACTTTTGTGGCAGAAATATAATCCCATAAAAAACAGGAGCAAAAACATTTTAGTGAGTTTAGCACATTTGCTAGCACTTACTACACATTTGTTGATGCTAAAAACCTCTCTGAAAAGTTACATTACATTACTTTTATGCATCTGATCAACGCTTTTATACAAAGCGACCTAAACTACTGTTAAAAAGGTCAGTACAATTTTTAAAATACCTTTGAAAGAATCACCATGCTAGCCAAAGCTGCATTTGTGTGATTAAAATCCCCCAAAACAAAATCAAGACTTTGTAAAAGAGCATAATAGGACCCCTTTAAAATGCAGTCAAAGCAGATTATCTAAAATAAATGTTTTCTATTTGAATTAATTAAAAATATATATATATTCCTGTGATGCAAAGCTGAATTTTGAATGATTTCAAACTGAAATTATTCTAATATGCTGATTTGCTGCTCAAGAAACATTTGTGATTACTTAGTATAAATGTTGAAAACAGTGCTGCTTAATATTTTTGTGGAAACGTTTAAATTTAAATGAATCAATTTAAAAGCACTGCTGCTAAACAATAAATCCAGGTAGACTTACTAGTTGTCCTCAATGATCTAGATGGTTGTTGTTGGAATTAGCCAGTACTGAGTCTGTTTGGGAATCACACTGCCAACTTTTATAGAGCATCATCAAGTCTTCCTATCAGATTGTCATAAATTACTTATAATGGACATCTTTTCCGGGTGGATTCCAGATGCTCAGAACTTCCTGTAATACTAATCAATAAAGACGTTTACTGCCTCGATTCTGTTTCAGAAGAAATTGAGGTTTCAGCATGAATCTGGTCTTGGGGTTTGTTTTTAAATATAAATTCTTGCATGTAGATATAAAGGAATATATAATATTATGAGCTGAGATTTATTTTGTTAATATAATATGTTAGATGGACAATATGACCTGATCTGATACTGATAATATGATATAGAGAAATTCTTTGAAAGCTTCACATATGACACATTAATCTTCAGATACTCGCATGAATATACAATTGCTGCATTGATTTCTGCTTTAACTGAATGCTGATGGCTATTAACATTGCACTGTAGTACTGAGTGAACTTAACAATTCTATATAACTGACATATACACACTATACAGTGGCCCCAGTAGTTTTTTTGGATACACTGCATTAGACATAAAATATCAAACCTTTCTCTGAACTAACTTCACATTTCTGAGTCATTTTTTTGCTGTGACTTTAAAACGTCCAGGTGATTTTTAAGGGATTTATGAAGTCAGTTCACCTTAAATTCACACATAAATGCCATTTATTTAGATATTTTGTAAGTACATGTTTCCTGATTTCAAAAACTTCTTATATAAGCTTCTTATGATGCATACATACACTTGAATACACTATATTTCTTTCCTTTTAACGCTCTCTTCTTTTCTTGAATTTCCTGGTTCTCTTCTGCATTAAGAGAAAGATATATGCTCGTACACGAGCTTGCTGGACAGTCAAATATCTGAAGGTCAGCTTCCCTCTATCTCGCTCTTTTATTTTTCTTCTTCCTCGTCTAAAATATGTGCCATTTAGTTTGTTTTCCTTGTTGTTCCCTTCATATGATGTAAATAACCTGGCATGCACTAATTTCCTGTGACATGGCTGTAAGTAACAGTGTCAAAGCAAGGCAGTCTCATGAACGGCTGCATGTGCATGTTTATTGTGATGGTCCCTAAGACTTCTGGTGTTCAGGACATCATGCTATTCATGGTTTACCCATCATTTATGTTTGCTGGAGATATTACAGTTGCACTTTTTTTTTTTTTTAAGCATCATGTTACTTTCGCATTATGTGAATCACATCTGATAAACCCAAATCTTTGTGTGCAACCCCACCACTGACCTTTGACCTGTTTTTAGGGGGTTCTCTTCGAGCCAGCGGCATGGTGCTTCAATACAAGCCACCAGGATCTCAGAACCTACAGCAGCTCCACATGGACCCTGCCGATGACAAGCGCATCGCGTTTGCCTGGCTTGCAGCCATGCATAAAGTAGGTGTGAATAAAGGAGTGCACTGTATTAAAAAAAAAAAAAAAAAAAAAAAATAATTATATAT